>NC_079448.1:55374793-55512293 GCF_903798145.1 Danio aesculapii | reverse complement strand
CATCATGTCCGAGTGACATCATATCTCTCAGTGACATAATAACTGACAGTGACATCATAGCTGAGTGACATCATATCTGAGAGTGACATCATATCTGAGAGTGACATCATATCTGAGAGTGACATCATGTCTGAGAGTGACATCATGTCTGAGAGTGACATCATATCTGAGAGTGACATCATGTCTGAGAGTGACATCATATCTGAGAGTGACATCATGTCTGAGAGTGACATCATATCTGAGAGTGACATCATGTCTGAGTGATTTCATGTCTGACAATGACATAATATCATCTCTGAGAGTGACATCATAGCTGAGTGACATATCTGACAGTGACATCATGTCTGACAGTGATTTTCAGTGTGAACACCGCTGTCTCTGGTCTCCAGGTAAACAGACGCTGAAGGTTTTCGATGGTGACGACGCAGCCAAGAGGAATCAGTTCCGTTTGGTCTCCATCCCTCGAATCATCAAGAATGAGGACGTGGTGGTGAGAGGTTTACACACGCTCAGCTTTCATCTGTCAATATAAAGGTCATAGCTGCGTCCCAAATCACATGCTTGTGCACTCTTCTATGCTATTTTTGTAGTGCAAGTAGTGGATTTACTTGAAAATTCTAAAAAGAATAAGTACAATTTTAATCCCCTGAAGGGAAGGAGCAATCGGGTGCTAAGTAAAAGGGGGTGGAGGTATTGGGTGCTTAGTAGAAGATGGAGGAGCTATCCGGTTTTAAGTAGAACAGAAGGAGTTATTAGGTGCTAAGCTGAAGAAGAGGAGCTATTGGATTCTAAGCTGAGGAGGAGGATTTATTGAGTGCTAAGTAGAAGGAGAGGAGCTATCGGATATAGGCAGAAGGGGAGGGGCAATCGGGTGTTAAGCAGAAGTAGAGGAGCTACTGGTGTTAAGTAGAAGGGGAGGAGCTACTGGTGTTAAGTAGAAGTAGAGGAGCTACTGGTGTTAAGTAGAAGGGGAGGAGCTACTGGTGTTAAGTAGAAGGGGAGGAGCTACTGGTGTTAAGTAGAAGGGGAGGAGCTACTGGTGTTAAACAGATGGAATAGAATTATTTGTTTTGGATTGTGCAAGCAATATTCTCCAATGGAGACGTTTAATTCTTCTGCTGGTTGTGAATGTGGTCATACTCATTATAGCCACTATATTTAGTGATTTATTTCACTAATTTATTTACTGTTAAACATTGTCTTGGAAATCATTGGTAATTACAAACCATTAGTGCTCTATTTGGTATAACACTAAACTCAGAGTGTGTAAGTGTGTCATTTGAAACACCGCTCAGGTTTGATTAACTCTGTAAATCTGCTGCAGGAGTCTGCGCTCAGAGCCTTTTACATCCCGGATGAAGCCCAGGATTACGAGCTGCAGAGTTACGGCCAGCAGGGTCTGTTCACCGAGGACATTATCAACCGTAACGGCACACCGGACAACAAATCTGTCTTTAAAGACGCTGCGTCTGATTCCTGGCTGCTCAGAGCTAAACCCAGAGACACAGAGGTGCTGAAGATTTACCCCGGCTGGCTCAAGTGAGTGATAATAACGCACTATATCACATCTTACAAGTATAAAACACACAGACCTGCATAGGGAAATATATTACTACAGACATTCAAGAGCTAACAATATCATATATTTACCTACAGATGAGTTTGAGGCCTCCATATCTTAAAGTCTGACATCTTTACAGTTCATTGTATTCATATGACACACCTCTGTTTACAAGACAAAGTTAGCTGTATATAAATAAGCAGAACACAATGGAAAACCAATTTTACATTCAAAACTTGTATAAATTGTAATGCCAACACGTCGTAAAGAGAGTGCCAGAGTGAACGGTTGACTTCTCGAAGGGTTTTATGGCACTTGATTCTCCAAACAGAGCACGCATCAGCCTCACTCAGGGCAGAAAAGCTGACAGTATTTGTCTAAAACAGGGCAGGTGTATATGAAAGACATCAACACACACACACAGACTCGTAGGACTGCTATTGTTTGGCTGTTGTCATCGAGACAAATGTACGCAGCATCCATAGTTTTAGGTGACTGAAACTGAAACCTCAATTTTCCAACTCTGGGTACAGGTTTTTTGTTTTGATTTGTTTTGTGTTTTGTTTTGATCCTCTTTGTTTTGTTTTGATCCTCTTTGTTTTGTTTTTCTTTGTTTTGTTTTGTTTTGCTTTGCTTTGCTTTGTTTTGATTCTCTTTGTTTTGTTTTGCTTTGCTTTGCTTTGTTTTGATTCTCTTTGTTTTGTTTTGCTTTGTTTTGCCTTGCTTTGCTTTATTTTGTTTTGTTTTGTTTTTATTTGTTTTGTTTTTTGTTTTGATTTTCTTTGTTTTGTTTTGTTTTGCTTTGCTTTGCTTTGCTTTGCTTTGCTTTGCTTTGCTTTGCTTTGCTTTGCTTTGTTTTGTGTTTTGTTTTGATTCTCTTTGTTTTGTTTTCTTTGTTTTGTTTTGTTTTGTTTTGTTTTGTTTTGTTTTGTTTTGCTTTGCTTTGCTTTGTTTTGATTCTCTTTGTTTTGTTTTTCTTTGTTTTGTTTTGTTTTGTTTTGTTTTGCTTTGCTTTGCTTTGTTTTGATTCTCTTTGTTTTGTTTTTCTTTGTTTTGTTTTGTTTTGTTTTGCTTTGCTTTGCTTTGTTTTGATTCTCTTTGTTTTGTTTTTCTTTGTTTTGTTTTGTTTTGCTTTGCTTTGCTTTGTTTTGATTCTCTTTGTTTTGTTTTGCTTTGTTTTGCCTTGCTTTGCTTTGTTTTGTTTTGATTTTCTTTGTTTTTTTGTTATGTTATGTTATGTTATGTTTTGGTTTGTTGGTTTGTTGTTTTGTTTTGGTTTGTTGTTTTGTTTTGGTTTGTTGTTTTGTTTGGTTTGGCTTGGCTTGGCTTGGTTTTCATTTTGTTATTGTTTTCATTTCGTTTGGCAATTTGTCCAACCGAAAACACAGTATCAGGCCACTTAAACTGAAACTTTGAAAGATTTTCTAAAATTCTGGGTTTTGTTTTGTTTTGTTTTCTTTTAATTTGTTATTTAGCCTTTGATCAGTTTCAAAAGATGATTGTTTTCGTTTTGTTTTTGTTTTTTTGGCCCTTTGTCCACATTAAAACACAGTATCAGGTGTCTTAAACCGAAAGACTGAATAGATTTAAAAGATTTTCCAAAATTCTGAGTTTTGTTTTGTGAGTGTGGGTCTGAACCTGATTTAGTGTCTTATTGACACACTTTCAGCCAGGTAGTGCTTGATTCCGCTCGCGCCACGATTGGACACTAATGTCCTTTATGTAATATTTGACCACAGTAAATCTGTGAAAAATTCTGTGAATATCCTTTATCAGTGTTAAATTAATGAGGTTAATCATGCGATGGAAAGTTTCTTAGCTTTTTATGCTTTTAGATGAAAGTTAGAAAGTTTTGTTTTTTGGTGTGTGTGTTTCAGGGTTGGAGTCTCCTATATCTCTGTCACTGCAGGCAGAGGCAGCACAGTAAACTCCATCATTACAGAAGCGCTCGCACAGCTGAGAAAACAGGTAAGGGTTATTTATTCAATTTATTCAACAATTATTTGTGTCTGTAACATATATATATATATATATATATATATATATATATATATATATATATATACACATAATGCCGTAAAATGCATATAAATATGTGCAGTTACGCTTAGAATTAATCAGATTTACAATTTTTAAATCAATATATTAACACAATCCCCAAACCAACAACACACCAAGCCCCCCACCCCCCACCCCCAAATATGTGTTTGTTTGTGGTTTTCATACAAATATTTGCAAATGTCCATAGGATGAAAATCCTGATGACTTTAACCTGGTAGAAGTGTTCATGAGCAGCAAACAAGGCAAGTTCCTGTTTATTTATCTATATTATATCATTCTACACACGCATATGATGTAACAGTGTCATAAATGTAAAGTTTCTTTTTTATTGCAGTGTAAATATCTGGTGTATATATGCACTGCAATTAAAAGTGATGTGTTATTTTTTAATCTTTATTTTATTATTAGTAAATACACTATACACTATAAACACACATTTTATTTATATACAATTTCATGCTCCCACTTTATATTAAGTGATCTTAATTACTATGCACTTGCATTTACATTAATCAAGTACAATGCACTTATTATTCACATACATGTTTTTACATTGTACTAATATTTTTTAAATGATCTGCTTGTAATTACATTTATAACTATCCTTACCTTAATCTAACCCTAAATCTACCCATACCCCCAAAACTGTCCATAACCTTACCCGTATCCCACTTTAAGGGCCCCAGAAGTGGTTGCAATACTATATAAACACAATACGTACATTGTATTTATTTTCTGATGCAAGTACATAGTAATTAAGGCCACTTAATATAAAGAGGAACCCATTTTTATAATGTATATTTTATAATTTGTGTTTACTGATATCCTGATTTTGTGTTTGTGGTCGTCTTCAGTTCAGCGGCAGGTTCTCAGCGGTCAGGAGCTTTTACTGGATAAACTGCAGGAGATACGGAAGGTGCGTGGAGCACAAACCATCCTGATAGTCAAGCACCGCTCTTAAAGGCTTTGAAATGGGCATTTTCTTATTCAATGTTTGGCGTAATCTCAACTGAAACATGAAGAGAGGGCGGGGCATATCATAGCTCCTCCCCTTTTTTTGAAAAAGCATACTGATATCCTTAACATACAGATACTGACATCTAATTTTTTTTAACTAGTGCAGTCTGATTTGGGCATTTACAGTCCTTGTTATATGGAGTTTAAGAAAATCTTATGCATATTGAGAGAAGGGTGTTTCTTCTAAATTGACTCTAAATCTGTCCTGAAAGTGACGTAACACAAACTTTCACATTAAAAAGTCACACATTCAGTTCTGTATTAAGTGAATTTTAGTGTGTGTGTGTGTGTGTGTGTGTGCGTGTGTGCGTGTGCGTGTGTGCATGCGTGTGTGTGTGCGTGTGTGTGTGTGTGTGTGTGTGTGTTTCAGACCTCTCTGCGACAGATGAATCAGACGCGGTTTTACCTGGAGGAGGTCAGGAATCGTGTGGTGCAGGTCAGTCTGCTTCTGGGAGGATTTCCAGCTGATCTCAGCAAAGAGGAATACACACAACTGCTGACCGAACACCTCGCTATCAAAAGTGAGTCTCCTGTGATGAGGGCTGGGCGATATTTCTGTAGGATTTGCGATATACAGAATATAATTTGGTATTTTTAATTGTTTTATGTTTAATAAGGGCTGCACAACATACTGAAAAATGATCGTTATATCGAGATAATAATATACGCAATATACATATCTCAGAGAAGATCAATATTCATTCATTCGTTTTCCTTTGGCTTAGTCTCTGATTTATCACAGCGGAATGAACCGCCAAATACTCTGAGATATGTTTTACACAGTGGATGCCCTTCCAGCCGCAACCCAGTACTGGGAAACACCCATACACTCTCACATTCACACACACACACACTCATACACTACGCCTTAATTTAATTCAAGTAATTATTAGTGCCATAAATTAAGTTGATTGTATGTGTCAAGCATTTGTGCACTGCATGCATAGGTTGTTTTCAAATCTGACCAATCAGATGAGGCCTGTCTTACTGTGTTTAGCCCCGCCTCTCCAATATCTAGAGCTGAAAATAAACACTGATGCTGGGAGACAAGTGAGGAGTTATTTTCAGTCATTTGTGGTGTTTTAAAGTCTAATTATTTGCACCGTGACAGGTTATTTTAGTTTTAATTACCTCACAATATATCTATAACCTAATTATTTTAGTATGATCATTACATAAATAAATCATTACGTCATCGCGACAATGAACAACATGGAACAATTTTACAATATATATAAATCCATTATGCGTGGGATGATAACCGTTTTCAAGGTAAACCGCGGTTTGGAAAAGTCAAGGATTTAAAACCGCCAACAATTTCTGCTATACTGTTCCTGAGGTACAGTTGAAGTCAAAATTATTAAACGCCCTGAATTATTAGCCTCCCTGTTTATTATTTTCCTCAATTTCTGTTTAACGGAGAGCAGATTTCTTTAGCACATTTCTAATCATGATAGTTTAATTTCTAATAACTGATTTATTTTCTCTTTGTCATGATGACAGTAAATAATATTAGACTAGATACTCTTCAAGACACTTCTATACAGCTTAAAGTGACATTTAAAGGCTTAACTAGGTTAATTAGGTTAACTAGGCAGGTTAGGGTAATTAGGCAAGTTATTGTATAATGATGGTTTGTTCTGTAGATCAGTGTTTCCCAACCCTGTTCCTGGAGGCACACCAACAGTACATATTTTGGATGTCTCCGTTATCTGACCCATTAACTTCAGGTGTTGGATTCTCTTCTGATGTTATGATAAGAGGATTCAGGTGCGATTGATTACAGAGAGGTTGAAAATGTGGACTGTTGGTGTGCCTTCAGGAACAGGGTTGGGAAACACTGCTGTAGGGGCTAATAATATTGACCTTAAAATGGATTTTTTAAAAATTAAAAAGTGCTTTTATTCTAGCTGAAATAAAACAAATCAGACTTTCTCCAGAAGAAAAAATATTATCATAAATACTGTGAAAATTTCCTTGATCTGTTAAACATCATTTGAGAAATATTAAAAAAAGGACAAAAAATTCAATGGGGGCTAATAATTCTGACTTCAACCGTATGTGTAATTTTTTTTTATTTACATTTTGTTTGTTTGTTTGTTTGTTTGCTTGTTTGTTTGTTTGTTTGTTTGTTTGTTTGTTTTTAGCACAGCAGTATCTCCAGCAGAAAAGATATTCAAATATACTGTTTTAAATTGTAAAGAAATCTGTGCTTTTGACTGCAGAATCAATGATTCATTTTTAGATTAGATTAGATTAGATTCAACTTTATCGTCATTACACATGTACAAGTACAAGGCAACAAAATGCAAGTTTTGAACATCTGCCATGTTTACATATTTAAAATGTTTCTCAAAATAAAATGAATTGTGTTCAAAGCGGAAAAAGTTTGTGTTTTATACCGAGACTTTTAAAAAGAAGATATTTTAGAGCAGAAATCACAAAACCGTGAAACAGAGTTATTTTTATCCAAGGTTATCAGAGCGTCAGAATCTTACACCGGCCCATGCCTCAAATCTATACAGTAATCAAATCCATACAGTAATGTGAAAGTGTTTGCTTCCTTACTGATTTCTTCTTTTTTTGCATGTTTGTACTTTAATAAATCATTAAACAAATGTAAATATTAATCCAATGTAACGCAAGTAAACACATCATGCAGTTTTGAAATGAAGTTTATTTAATTATTACGGGGAATTCTGCCCTGTGTGAAAGAGTTTTATAAGAAATGCTTAAAGGGCACCTATGGTGAAATATCTACTCTTCAGCTGTTTGGACAGACATGTGTGTAGGTATGGTGTATATACTGTCATATTGGGCTGATATAAACACACACAGTCCTTTTTTTAAATTTAACAACATAAAAACGGTGGACTAATTGGAGCGGTTTTCAGACCGACCGCAACTGAGGCCCTCCAGACACTGAGTTTGACCCCTGTGGCTTAGTCCATTTATTCATCAGGGATCACCACAGAGGAATGAACCGCCAACTATTTCAGCATATGTTTCACACAGTGGATGGCGTTCCAGCCGCAACCCCGAACTGGAAAACACCCATACACACTTATTCACATACACTACGGCCAGTTTATTTCATCAATTCCCCTGTACTGCATGTGTTTGGACTGTGGGGGAAACCGGAACACCCGGAGGAAACCCACGCCAACACGGGGAGAACATGCAAACTCCACACAGAAGCACCAACTGACCCAGCCTGGACTCGAACCAGTGACCTTCTTGCTGTGAAGCCACAGTGCTAACCACTGAACCACCGTGTTGCCCATGGCTTAAAAAGAAACATGTTGGCGGGGAAAGAGTTAAAGTCTGTAAAAACAAATATGGTGAATGTAACTCTGAGGATTATGATAATCTTTCTGTGAAAGTGTGCTTTAACAATGCTGGCCTGTAAATCTGCCATCAGTCATTGTGTGAGGATTACAGCGGATGATGGAGGCGCTGCTGGAGTTAACACTAGTTATATGCATCGCACATTACATAATGAATAAAATAGTAACGTGATTATATAATACATATATACATACAGTACACACACTACATACACGCATACATACATTGAACCAGCAGGTCTTTTTTTGACCCAGGCTTCTCCCAAAAGATATTCAGATGATGCGTCATTGTGGAAAAAATATATTTTGCAGCTTTTATTTGCATTCGAACAAAAAGTGGCATGTGCAAAAATATTCACACCCTTTGCAAACTGTCAAACTGGGCTTATGCTTATTATTAAAGGAACACTCCACCCTTTTTTGACGTAATTTTACAAGTCTTCTAGAGCTAAACAGTAAACTAGAATAATCCTTTAATACATTCAGCCATTTTTTTTTTGTTCTGGCAGGGTCTCTTTTAGCTTAGCTTAGCAAAATGAATTGAATCGGATTAGACCATTAGCATTTCATTCCAAATATTTGAAAAAAGTTTAGATAATTTTCCTATTTAAAGCTTTACATTGGCGACGCAGTGGCGCAGTAGGTAGTGCTGTCGCCTCACAGCAAGAAGGTCACTGGTTCGAGCCTCGGCTGGGTCAGTTGGTGTTTCTGTGTGGAGTTTTCATGTTCTCCTCCGGGTGCTCCGGTTTTCCCCACAGTCCAAAGAGATGCGGTTCAGGTAAATTGAGAGGCTAAATTGTCCGTAGTGTATGTGTGTGGATGAGTGTGTATGGATGTTTCCCATAGATAGGTTGCAGCTGGAAGGGTCTCCGCTGCGTAGAACATATGCTGGATAAGTTGGCGGTTCATTCCACTGTGGCAACCCCGGATTAATAAAGGGACTAAGCCGTAAAGAAAATGAATGAACGAATGAAGCCGTACATGATTACATCATAAACTAAAACCAACAGAGAAATTAAAAATAGCTATTTTCGGTCACACTTTATTTTGATGGTCCGTTTGTTGAATTAAGTTACATTGCATCTACATGCCAACTAATTCTCAGTAGATTATAAGTAGACTGTTAGATTGAGGATAGGGATGGGGTTAGGGTTAGTGTAAGTTGACATGTACTTGCAAAGTTTCTTATAGTCAGTTAAATGTCTGTTGAGGGAGCATATCAGCAGATATTAAACAGACAGTCTACTAATACTCAAATGCACCATCAAAATAAAGTATTACCTAAGAATTTATTAAAAAGGCTCTCTAATTGTCTTTTTACTAGAAAGAATTGAGTAACAATAGTTAGAGAGCGCTTTTATTCAATTCTTACACGTAAAATACAATTAAAGAGTGGTTTTACTACAAATAATTGAATAACAGGCTCTCTTTTTTACTTGTAAGAATTGAATAAAAGTGCTCTCTGATTAGATTTTGCTAATAAAAATGTTTTTTGCAAATAAGATTTGAAAAAAAAAAACACTGTATTGTTACTAGTAAGAATTGAATAAAATTGCTCTGTATTTTTACTAGAAAGAATTGAGTAACAATAGTTAGAGAGCGCTTTTATTCAATTCTTACACGCAAAATACAATTGGAGAGTGGTTTCACAAGTAAGAATTGAATAACAGGGCTCTCTGTTTTTATTTGTAAGAGTTGAATAAAAGTGCTCTCTGATTAGATTTAGCTAGTAATTTAATAATATGCTCTCTAATTGAATTTTTACTAATAAGAATTTAACAAAACCAGTTTCTAACTGCATTTTTGCTAGTATTTTTACTCAAATAATATTTTTGCTAGTCATAATTGAATAAAGTGATTTGTAAATGTATTTTTAATAGTAAGCATTGAAAAAGCACTGTGTAGTTGTATTTTACTGGTAAGAATTGAATAAAAGTACTCTATAATAAAATTTTACTAGTAAGCATTAAAAAAGCACCGTCTAATTGGATTTTTCCTAGTAATAATTTAATAATAGCATAATCTAATTGGATTTTTACTATTAAGAATTGAATAAAAGCAGTCACTAATTGTATTTTTTTAATTATTTTACTCTAATTGTATTTATCATGAGTAAGAATTGAATAATGGGGCTCTCTAACTGCATTTTTACTAGTGAGAATTGAATAAAAGCACTATTGAATTATATTTTTACCTGTAAGAATTGGTCACACTTTATTTTGATATTTTGATTTTTGATGTCTGTTTGTTGAATTTAAGTTACTTTGCATCTACATGCCCACTAATTCTCACTAGATTATAAGTAAACTGATAGATTGAGGATAGGGTTGGGGTTAGGGTTATTGTAAGTTGACATGTACTTGCAAAGTTTCTTATAGTCAGTTAAATGTCTGTTGAAGGAGCAGTATCAGCAGATATTAAGCAGACAGTCTACTAATACTCAAATGCACCATCAAAATAAAGTGTTACCCTGTTTTCTAGGTAAATATTGTTAGGATAATAACATTAATAGGATAAAAAATAGTCAAGAAATGATCTGCTGTTGATATCAGACTTGAGTTCTCTCACAAAATATGCCTTAATGTTTGTGTATTTGTTGGAAATGTTAAATTTGGTATAATTAATCTGGTGTAATTAGCAATCTCTCTCTCTCTCTCTCTCTCTCTCTCTCTCTCTCTCTCTCTCTCTCTCTCTCTCTCTCTCTCTCTCTCTCTCTCTCTCGCTCTCTCAGGTCATCTGGTGTCCATCACTCATGTTTATGCAGGACAAGGTAAGCCTGATCATTCATATTAAATCATCATTTAAATCTTACTTTTTAGCTTTTATTTGATTGTTAGATCCTTCACTATTATTATTTGTTATGTGATTTTAAATTATTGTTATTATTATATATTATTATTATATTAATCTTGCATTCATCCTTGTATGTATCTTTTACTGCTGCACATTTTATATGTCTGTAAAGATGCTTTGAGATGCTACTTCTAAAGGTGCTATAGAAAAATAAAGTTGTTTATTATTATTATTATTCATTTTAAAGCTTTATATACTCAGCCACTAATCTATCTATAAATATGTTATAAATAGTTGAATAAACATAACCTAGCACAGACTATACAAGTCCTTTATGTAATACAGTACATTATTGTGTGAGATATTTAGCAAGACATGGTGTTCATGGTTTAAAATAAAAGCCAGTGGTGCGATGTGATGTTCATTCACAATTAAGCATTTGTATTTCCTATTGAGTCCTTGTAATATGGAGGGTTGTTTTAACATATTGCAGTTTGCATTTTGTTAGCATAACGTTGTATTTTAACATTGTATTGTACTACAATGCATCCCATAATAACCGTGAATCAATTGAAAAAACACAGTGAATCAAAAAACACAATGCGTGAAAAATGAATGAACTGATATGTGTTGCACAGAGCATTGAATATAATCATCTGAGGCCTCAGAGGGAGAACAGGCTGTAGACTCTACAATAATGTGTGTCTTTGTGTTTGTGACTGTATTTGATAACTGTGTGTATGGGCGACGCTGTAAATAAAGCCCCTGTTCTCCACACACACACACACACACACACATGCCATCATCTGCCTCAGACACACTCGCACTGATGAGGATGTGGGGGATTTTAGAAATGTGTTGGTGTTAAAATATGCAGCGTTTGTCACCGGTTTCTGACACCTACCGCTCTTATTGTTCCTCTCACAAACAAACTGTGCTGTGAGCATTTCTGCTCTGCTTCTGATAGATCTGCTGAGGCTTTAAAATGGTAAATATTCAATAGGTGTCACGGTGGCTCAGTGGTTAGCACTGTGGCCTCACAGCAAGAAGGTCACTGGTTTGAGCCTCGGCTGGGTCAGTTGGCATTACTGTGTGGAGTTTGCATGTTCTCCCCTTGTTAATGTGGGTTTCCTCCAGGTGCTCCGGTTTCCCCCACAGTCCAAACACATGCGCTATAGGGGAATTGATGAACTAAATTGGCCGTAGTGTATGAGTGTGTGTGAATGAGTGTGTATGGGTGTTTCCCAGTACTGGGTTGAAGTTGGAAAGGCATCCGCCGTGTAAAACATATGCTGGAATAGTTGGTGGTTCATTCCGCAGTGTCGATTCAATTCAATTTTTCAATTCACCTTTATTTGTATAGCGCTTATACAATGTAGATTGTGTCAAAGCAGCTTCACATAAAAGGTCACAGTAAATAGGAACAGTGTAGTTAAGTTTGTAGTGTTTAAGTTCAGTTCAGTTTAGCTCAGTTCAGTGTGGTTTAATAATCACTACTGAGAGTCCAAACACTGAAGAGCAAATCCAACGATGCGCAGCTCTACAGATCCTGAACCATGCAAGCCAGTGGCGACAGCGGAGAGGGAAAAAAAACTTCACTAAAGGCGGAAGTGAAGAAAAAAAAACCTTGAGAGAAACCAGGCTCAGTTGGGCACGACCATTTTAATTTCTCCGCTGGCCAAACGTCTTGTGCAGAGCTGCAGTCTCAGTGGCGGAGGCTGGAAGCTGGCCTCAGCGAAGACTCGTCTGTCTCTGGAGCGTCATAGGAAACAGTCTCATGTTCTCCACTCTTCCATGACCATCGCAGTAGTTGTTCAGGATTCGGCCAGGTCCAGGATATGGAAACCTTGGGATCATCTCGTCGTTGGTCTTGGATCGAATCAGTGACTCTGCATAGTCTGAGGGCCTCGGGAAGAGTATCCCCAGGTGGAAATGGAGAATAAAGAAAATAATTAGCGTAGCTGATGTTCACAGTGTATATCAGCAAGATGCATAACCTGTGTGGAAGCCCCCTAAGTGGTGCACTAAGTGTATGCTTTACTGAACTTTATCGACCCCTGATAAATAAGGGACTAAGCTGAAAGAAAATGAATGAATGAATGAATGAATATTATTAGCCTCCTAAAATGATAAATGACTTGCCTAATTAACCTAATTACTCTAGTTAAGCCTTTAAATTGCACTTTAAGCTGAATAGTATGTGGCAAAATGCTGTCATCATGGCAAAGAATTTAGTTATTTAAAATTAGTTCATAAAAGGGTTCTGTGTAGAAATGTGTTTAGGTTTTTGAGTATTTTTGAGGTTATATATATATATATATATATATATATATATATATATATATATATATATATTAGTGCTGGACAAAGGTTAATCGCGATTAATCGTATCCAAAATAAAAATAAATTATTAGTGTGTTAAATAAATTTATCATGTATATGTGTATTTTTCATATCAATTTTCATTCATTCATTTCATTTTCCTTTCGGCTTAGTCCCTTTATTAATCTGGGGTCGCCACAGCGGAATAAACTGCCAACTTATCCAGCATATGTTTTACGCAGCAGATGCCTCTCCAGCTGCAACCCATCTCTGGGAAACATCCATACACACTCATTCACACTCATACACTACGGACAATTTAGCCTACCCAATTCACCTGTACCACATGTGTTTGGACTGTGGGGGAAACCGGAGCACCCGGAGGAAACCCACGCGAACGCAGGGAGAACATGCAAACTCCACACAGAAATGACAACTGACCCAGCCAAGGCTCAAACCAGCAACCTTCTTGCTGTGAGGCGACAGCACTACCTACTGCGCCACTGCGTTGCCCCCATTTTAATTATACATGTATTTTATAATATAACCTGAACATAACCTGAACATAACCTACTCTACAGCCAGTTAACTGTGCAATGTTTTACCCTGGCAACTAGGAACAATTAAAGCCAAGCTACCTTTAAGGGACCTAAAACCCAGGATTGGTGCAAACTAAACTAAATCTAACTGGCTAAGCAGCCTCAAAATCCTTAAAGTTATTGATGTGTAGAGGTTTGCACTGTAACTTTTGTCTTTTAGTAAAGAAAACT
Source organism: Danio aesculapii (assembly GCF_903798145.1). Taxonomy (NCBI): domain Eukaryota; kingdom Metazoa; phylum Chordata; class Actinopteri; order Cypriniformes; family Danionidae; genus Danio; species Danio aesculapii. Next base: position 55,498,422 of record NC_079448.1, on the reverse strand, counting down.
CTGTAATATTAATATAATAATGTGAGCTGTAATCATCAGTTGTGTGTGTGTGTGTGTGTGTGTGTGTGTGTGTGTGTGTGTGTGTGTGTGTGCGTGTGTGTGCGTGCGTGTGCGTGTGTGTGCGTGTGTGTGTGTGCGTGTGTGTGTGTGTGTGTGTGTGTGTGTGTGTGTGTGTGTGTGTGTGTGTGTGTGTGTGTGTGCGCAGAACTCCTCCACTTTTCTGATTGTGACTGTAATGTAGTAATAACGTGCACCTTTTATAAAGCTGTATGGAATCATAAGTATTGTGTAAAGAGCTATACAAGTAATAACTTTAATTAGTAAAGATAATTCAGAGCTATATTAATCAGCTGTGTGTGTGTGCGAATGTGTGCGTGTGTGTGTGTGTGTGTGTGTGTGTGTGTGTGTGTGTGTGTGCGCGCGCTTGTGTGTGTTTAGGTGCTGTGGTTCTGCAGATCAGCTGTTTCTCTGAGGCCGAGCGGATCTACATGTTGGCCAAAGATGTCAGTATCAGCGGGAAACAGCTCTACTCGCTGGTCATCCCGGAGATCATGGTGCGCAAAACACACACGACACAATGCGTGCTATACACCGACAACACGTATAGTTGACTTCAAAATTATTAGCAAAATCTGGTAACACTTAGATTATTAGCTCAGTTAACTGCTAATTAATTAGCTGTTTAGTAATAGTTAGTAAGGTAGAATTTGAGTTTCGGTATTGACTAGGATTAGGGATGTTATCATACGTGTATATATATATATATATATATCACCAAAGACCACAGATTCAGCTTACAATCGTCTTTATAGAGGATGTATTATGCAAAAATCACTTTCATGCTGGGTTTAAATCCAGTTGCTTCACAGTTAGGATCAAAGCCTAAAAGGGTCAGTTTCAGAGAGGTAGACAACATTATGAGTGTGCTATTCTCAGCTCAAACTGAGACACACACACTCAAGAGACAGCAGAGATGCATTTACGTCTTGTAGAACGGGGTATAATAGGTCCTCTTTAAGACTCTTGATGTTGGTTCAGGCGTTATCTTTATCTCCCTCTTGTGGCTGACAGAGAAACTGCAGTATTCACTCTACCCACACACACACACACACACATGCACACACACACACACACACATGCACACTGATGTTGTTGTTGTGCGTCCTCAGCACCGCCGGCTGGAGAAGCGCAGTGTGCCGCTGCTGGTGTTTGTGAACCCAAAGAGCGGCGGGCTGAAGGGCAGAGAGATCCTCTACAGCTTCCGGAAACTGCTGAACCCACATCAGGTGTTTGAGCTGAGCAGCGGAGGACCACTAGCTGGGTCAGTCTGTATGTGTGTGTACAGGTGACAAGTCATTGTATAACAGTGGTTTGTTCTGGAGATAATCCAAAACTAATATTGCTGAAGGGGCTTATAATATTGACCTTAAAATGGCTTTAAAACAATTAAAAGCTGCTTTTATTCTAGCTGAAATAAAACAAATAAGACTTTCTCCAGAAGAACAAATATTAGAGGAAATACTGTGAGAAATTCCTTAAACATCATTTGGGAAATACTTGAACAAGATTAAATATTTCACTAATAATATGGACCTCGACTGTATATATATATAAGTATATATATGTGTGTGTGTGTGTGTGTTGTACAGGCTGCACACCTTCAGAGACGTCCCTCACTTCCGTATCCTGGTGTGTGGTGGTGACGGGACGGTGGGCTGGGTTCTGGGTGTGTTGGAGTCCATCCGCCACAAAATCTGCTGTCCAGAGCCCGCCATCAGCATCATCCCTTTAGGCACAGGTGTGTGTGCGCGCGTGTGTGTATGTGTGTGTGTGTGTGTGTGCGTGTGTGTGTGTGTGTATTAGGGCTGCATGATATGTGGAAAAAAAACTGACATTGCATTGTGTGTGTATATGTGTATATGTATGTATGTATGTATGTATGTATGTGTGTTTGTTTGTGTTTATCTGTGTCTCTGAATGTGAATATGTGTGTGTGTGTTTGTTTGTGTATGTGGTGTGCGTGTATGGTGTGTGTGTGTGTCAGGGAATGATCTGGCTCGAGTGCTGCGCTGGGGTGCGGGGTACAGTGGTGAAGACCCCTATAACATCCTGCTGTCTGTGGACGAGGCTGAGGAGGTGCAGATGGACCGCTGGACTATTCTTCTGGACGCACAAGAGATGACTGAAGACGGAAAAGAGAACGGCTTCCTGGAGCCGCCAAAGGTCATTTTTGTGTGCGTGCGTGTGTGCGTGCGTGCGTGCGTGTGTGCGTGTGTGGGTGCATATATAAATAGTCAACATTTGTAGTGGAACATCATCACGTTTCCTCAGAGTGGTTCTGAAACTATTGAACAACACACATTCTTGTGTTAGGATGATTTTAAAAACAGTTTTTGATCCACTTCAAATATGTAACTGTATACACTCACCGGCCACTTTATTAGGTACACCTTACTAGTACTGGGTCGGACCCTCTTTTGCCTTCAGAACTGCCTTAATCCTTGGTGTCAGAGATTCAACAAGCTACTGGAAATATTCCTCAGAGATTTTGCTCCATATTGACATGATAGCATCACGCAGTTGCTGCAGATTTGTCGGCTGCACATCCATGATGCCAATCTCCCGTTCCACCACATCCCAAAGGTGCTCTATTGGATTGAGCTCTGGTGACTGTGGAGGCCATTTGAGTACAGTGAACTCATTGTCATGTTCAAGAAACCTGAAATCTGTCAGTTGATCTTTGTGTGTGTGTGTGTGTGTGTGTGTGTGTGTGTGTGTGTGTGTGTGTGTGTGTGTGTGTGTGTGTGCGCACCCATGCCCATGTGTGTGTGTGTCTGCTGTAGATTGTGCAGATGAATAATTACTTTGGTCTGGGGATTGATGCTGAGTTGAGTCTGGATTTTCATCACGCGCGCGAGGAGGATCCGGACAAGTTCAACAGCCGGTGAGTGTTGTGTTTGTGTGTCACAGTGAAGCTCTCGGTGTGTGTTTTGACCGTGTGTGTGTTCTGCAGGTTCCACAATAAGGGTGTGTATGTCAAGGTGGGTCTGCAGAAACTGAGTCACACACGAAACCTCCATAAAGACATCAGACTGCAGGTGGACAAGCTGGAGGTGGAGCTGCCCAACATAGAGGGACTGATCTTCCTCAACATCCCCAGGTACACACACACTCATATTTATTTACTCACACACTCATTTACCCACATACACACTCGTTTACACTCAAGTCACTACTATGTGTGTAGTGTATGATTCAGTGTGTGAGAGTGCAAGTGTACTAGTGTGTTTGAGCATGTTTGTTTGTTTGTGTGTGTGTGTGTGTGTGTGTGTGTACGTGTGTGTATTTTTGTGTGTATGCATGTGTCTATTTGATTGTTTTTGTTTCTGTTTGTGAGTGTGTGTATCTTAGTGTGTGTGTGTTTACGTGTCTGTGTGTGTAAGAGTTGTTTGTGTATAAATGACTGTGATTGTGTGTGTGTTCATGTGGGTTCAAGTCCGTGTGTCAGTTTGTCTGTGGGTATGCACGAGTGATTGTGTGTGTGAGATCATGTGTGTGTGTGTGTGTGTGTGTGAACAAATGCAAGAATGTGTGTGTAGTTCTAGTATTCATTACGTCAGTAGGAAAAGCTAGAGCCTGTAAAACATGAATGTGTGTGTGTGCGTGTGCGTGTGCGTGTGTGTGTGCGTGTGTGTGTGCGTGTGTGTGCGTGTGTGCGTGTGTGCGTGTGTGCGTGTGTGCGTGTGTGTGTGTGTGTGTGTGTGTGTGTGTGTGTGTGTGTGTTTGTGTTCAGCTGGGGCTCTGGTGCTGATCTCTGGGGTTCAGACAGTGACTCTCGTTTCGGACGGCCCAGGATTGATGATGGGATGCTGGAGGTTGTGGGAGTCACTGGTGTGGTGCACATGGTGAGTGATCATCCATACACACTCTTTCTTTATGCACACGGCTGCTCTAAAAACACACTGTAGCTGTGTTTCCATCTAAAGATGCGAAATATATTCATGCACAAGCTGTAATATCACATTAAATCATTAGTGAATAAAGCAGTGTTTGCATCTAATGATGCACAGAAGAGCATCACCTCCTCAGCTCCTGCTGCTCCTGCACAGATATCACTGAGAGAGGTGGAGTTTAATGCTGCACTGTTGGGATTCTCCACTGCGGTGTTTGTTCTGTTCTAATAAATGACGGGAGCGCAGACTGATGCTCAAGACAGTTCTGGAGCAGGCCCGTAGCCAGCCTGGTGAAAGGGGTGGTTCTTTTTTCTCTCTCAAAAAGTGGACCTTTTTGCAGTTATACGCCTCAGTTTCTATTTAACTATGAGATTTAAATACTGCATTTTAGTGAAATTTTTCTGCTGAATTAGCTAGTCAGATTTCATCATAACCACACTTTTTGATTTACTAAAAATATTTCCTAAAAATTGCAATAAAAAAATCTAAACAAGACTAATTTTTAAAATACAAAATTATTACATCATATATATATATATATATAGGAAAAAATAGGAATCTGTTAAATCTTTACAGTAAAAAAACTGTAGCCTACTGTCATTTACAAACTGGCCACATTCAACTGTCCCCAGTCACAATTTGGCCATTTCAATTTATAAAAAAAGTAAACATAATAATAATAATAATAATAATATTAATAATAATAATAATAATATTAATAAAAATAATCATTATAATAATATAAAAAAATAATAATAAGGATAATAATAATCATAATCATAATATTATTAATAATAATATTAATAATAATAATAATCATAATATTAATAATAATCATAATCATACTAATAATATTAATAATAATCATAATAATAACATTAATAAGCATAATAATAATCATAATGACAATAATCATAATAATAATCATAATAATAATCATAATAATAGTAATATTAATAATAATCATAATCATAGTAATATCAATAATAATAATAATCATAATAATAATTATAATATTAATATTAATAATCATAATAATCACAATCATAATATTAATAATAATAATAATAATAATAATAACAATATTAATATTAATATTGATCAAAATAATAATAATAATAATAATAATAATATGACTGATAATCATAATAGTAATATTATTATTAATAATAATTTTATTATTATTATTATTATTATATTAATAATAATATTAATAATAATATTAATAAAAAAATAATAATAATAATAATAATGATGATGATACAATAATAATAAATACTTCAGAATTTTTCTAGCCTGTTTGGTAAAAACAAAAGTACATTAGAAAATTCCTGGATATCAACAATAGCCTAAATATATTCAAATGAATTTAATATGGTCTGCTTCTGGTGCTTCACACCTTTTTATTGCTCATTTTTATTTCATTGGTCCGTTTTAGAAAGGACCATTTAGAAACAGGTGATTAATAATTATATGAACATATGATCTCATGCAGCTGTCCCCCCCACTTTTAAAATAAAATGTCCGCTACACCCCTGGTTTGAGCGATCGCATTTATATCCGATCAGAATAAAATGAATGAAGTGACCAAACAGCCTCAAAAACACAGACGTGACGGGATTAGGGCCTTTTGCTGTGAAGTGACATCTGACGGCTGAGGACTCCGCTTGCCATTAAAGCCTTCATCGGACAGTTATTAAAAAAAATAATCATTGTACAGGACAAGTAAATAAATATACAGGACGTCCTGGCTAATGCGGCCAGTTAGCCTAGAACCTCATGGATGGGGCAGATTTTCAACTGTTAGGAAGTAACTTTAGCCTTACCCTGTTTGACAGTCTTTTTGAACATATGTTCAATATTTAGCGATAATGACGCCGCTGCCTGCCTTCTTGCTCTTTTCGACCCATAGTGTTGCTCAGTATGGATGTCGCATCAAAGATTCAAATGTTACCACTCAGTGGGTTATGTCACATGACTCGCATCTCATTATTGTGGCTTTGAGGCTCTATGGGATTCGAATTACTGGCCGTAGATATTTAAAATGACACTTTATTACAATATATATTGAATATAAATATATATTAAATTTATAATAAATCTATTATTTAATATTAAATTACATAAAATAATTAAAAGGACAAAAATTCTGATTTAAACCACCCGAACCCCACCCCTGGCTACAGGCATGTGGAGGGAATAATAATAGAAGAAGAAGAATACTGAAGCACTGTGATGACGGACTGATGGAGGCTTTTTACAATCAGCACAACAACATTTCAGATCTGCAACTATGGAAAGCTGGAAACATGCTGTGAACTTCATAGATTTATGTGCAAACTGGAATATTGCATAACATATTTGCGAAGAAAGCAGCTTTTCCATTGAATAACAAACAAAATACTTGAATGGAGCAAATTTCAGACAGAAAAATGATGTTTTGTGCGGCAGGAGAAGACACTGTGAGCTTTTGTTTTTCCTCTAATAAATCGGTTTACGATGGTATGAAATGTTTTTGTTATGATTGATTGCTGAAGCTTTCATCACAATATACTGTCATCATCATATTGACCCACACTGCAAATAAGCCTCTTTAACAGGTATGATAACAAAAAATACTGTTTCTTTATGCAGTGCAGTGGTGTAAAGTAACTAATTACAAATCCTCAAATGACTGTAATGGAGGAGTTGTTCTCAGAATTTGTAATTTACTAAGTAGTTTATAAATGTGTACTGTCACTTTCCCTTGAGTACATTTTTAGTGCTGAATTGGTACTTTTACTCCACTACTTACCTTCAACCTGCAGTCACTACTTTATTTCTTGTCTAAGGAGATTAGAAAAATCAGTCCTGTGATTCCAATCAAATCACACATACAGTAGAAGGTAAATCACATCATAATAATCTTCCTCAAGACATGAGCGATTTATAATTACAGCAAACTGTTTGGAAGAATTAAAAGTGTCTAAGATGTCCAAAACCTTTACACGCATTGACCCAGAGACTGTTTAGATGCATGTCACTGATGAGAACATGACGGATGTTTACTGTATGATGACCGAAATGGCCTTAAACACCCAGCAGGCACAAGACGTCAACATGACGTCAAATTGACGTTGTACCCTAACGTCATGGGGACGCTGTATTTTGTTTGCAAATAGAAATCGGGTTGACGTCAGAACTCAACGTTAGAACTCAATTCAACAGAAGGCCAACATCAATGTCCAACGTCCAACCTAAAAACAACCAAATATCAACGTCTAATGATGTAACAGCTTGACGTTGTGTAGACGTTACCACTATTAACATTAATCAGACGTTGGATTATGGTTGCCATACCTGACGAATAAATGTCAGTATTTGACGTCAATATGATGATGGTTTTAGATGTTGGGTCGATGTTGGATTTTGGTTACTTTCCAACACAACCTAAAATCAACCAAATATCAACGTCTAATGATGTAACAGCTTGACGTTGTGTAGACGTTACCACTATTGACATTAATCAGACTTTGGATTATGGTTGCCATACCTGACGAATAAATGTTAGTATTTGACGTCAATATGATGTTGGTTTTAGGTGTTGGGTCGATGTTGGATTTTGGTTACTTTCCCACACAACCTAAATTCAACCAAATATCAACATCTAATGATGTAACAGCTTGACGTTGTGTAGATGTTACCACTATTGACATTAATCAGACGTTGGATTATGGTTGCCCTACCTGACGAATAAATGTTAGTATTTGACGTCAATATAATGTTGGTTTTAGGTGTTGGGTCGATGTTGGATTTTGGTTACTTTCCCACACAACCTAAAATCAACCAAATATCAACATCTAATGATGTAACAGCTTGACCGTAGTGTAATATTTATTCCGTTTTTATATCAGTACTTGTAATATTACTAAATAATATACAAATGACTTGTGTACAATACCGTTTGTAGCGTGAGGTTTTCTTTTAGTGCTTGTATTATATGAGACCAGCTGTAGTTTTGTTCATCAAACAAGTGCTTGGATTAGTTTAATTAACTAATGTTAACTATTGGAGCCTCAATGCACAGTGTTAAGGTACAACTGGCCTAATATTAAATTATTAATTATTGATAAATGAGCTGCGCCTCAGAAGACGAAACGCAATGAACGCGGTGGCTTCTAAAAGCGTGAGATGGGAGAGCAGATAGAGGCTCAAGGGAATAATAATAGAAGAATAATAATACTGAAGCACTGTGATGACGGACTGATGGAGGGCTGAGGCCTTTTACAATCAGCACAACAACATTTCACATCTGCAACAATGGAAAGCTGGAAACATGGAGAGCTGCAGACCAACATTAATGACTCAAAGACCCTCACACACACATTTATATCTGTCAGATCATCTGAGAGAAACTACATCCCTAAAGCACAGATACTGATGAAGCGCAGGCGCAGCACACTTCACTCATTACAGCTGTTTACTGCACAGTTTAGGAGCATTGGTTCTGTTTGCATAATCTAACCTACTCAGTTGTGCGTATATGTCTTTTGCACATTTTCAAAATGTATGCGCATCTTGGCATTTCCATCAAACATTTTATGCGAATTTCCAAAATGTGCCTAAAATAGGGGGGGTGGAAGCATAGCTAATGACATATAAACATTTAGCAGATTTCTGGAAAAGTCTTGTCTGTTCACCGTAGCTGCATTTCTTTAATCTAAAAGACAGTGAAATATTAAACTATTCAAAGCTGCATTTGTTTTTATTTTATTTTTTATTTTATTTTGGGTTTTCACCTTTAATGGACAGGACAGTAGAGTTTATTGACAGGAAAGTGTGGGGAGCAGAGAGAGGGGAAGGATCAGCATAGGACCTCGAGGCGGGAATCAAACTCGGGTCGCCGTAACTAAAATCATAGCAAAAACCTCCTTCGTTTTCGTATTTGTAAATGTATTTAATACATAATCCTACTGTAAGCCTTTTAGAAGTAAATCTATTTACTCCGCTCTGCAGGTGTTTGACCCCCACAGCACCTCAGAGTCTGTAATCCTGCTGCCATTGGCCAAATCGAGCCGATTCCCCTCCTCATGACATGACAGCAGCACGGTGACAGCATTTAATACAAAGACTTAAAATTAATAATTTAACACATCTGTGCCCAATAATGGGTTTTATTTCTGAATCGCGATCGCGAACGAATCTTTTAACCTGATCTTCTAAATGAATCGGTTGAGCTAGTTCACCAAATCGAACTGAATCATTTGAAACGATTCGCTCCAGTAAGCACTCTTATCCACAAACCTCTTACTTTTTAACATGCCTAATACCCCCATCTGACTCGAAATAAACCAATATATACTGTTATTCAGCTATTCGCGCATCTTGGCATTTCCATCAAACATTTTTATGTGATATTCCAAAATGTGCCTAAAATAGGGGGGGTGGAAGCATAGCTAATGACATATAAACATTTAGCAGATTTCTGAAAAAGTCTTGTCTGTTCACCGTAGCTGCATTTCTTTAATCTAAAAGACACTGAAATATTAAACTATTCAAAGCTGCATTTGTTTTTATTTTATTTTTTATAAATTTTTTAATTATTTTACTTGGGTTTTCACCTTTAATGGACAGGACAGTAGAGTTTATTGACAGGAAAGTGTACCACTAACCACTGCACCACTGGCGCTGACTCATTTTTAAATTTTTTATTAAATAAAATAAAATAAAAAGGAAGTAAAAAGGATAAGTAGCTGATGAAATTGTGTATGTGTATGATTCTATATGAATGTGTAGTAAAGTGAAATTCAGAGTTGTGATGAATTATCAGCTGCATTACCGTTTAGAGTCTGATCCTGAAATCAGTCTGATATGATTTAGGGCTCCACGATTCTGGCTAAAATAAATGAGAATCACATTTTTTTTTATTTTGCTTAAAATCAACATCAGGATTTTCTCAGCATTTTGTAGATGTAAAATCAAGATTAATATGAGTCGGCTATTATTTTTGTTAATCGCAAACATATGCTAAAACAACACTAATAATATTAGGCCTGTGTGGAGCTCTACTGTTGACTGAAATGCTAAAAGTTGTATAGACTTGGAAAAATGGACTTGACTAGACTGAAACCTTGAAAATATAATAATTGGCTGAATCGTAGAGATTATGTGGGGGTCGAATCAAGATTGTGATTTTTTTTTTTTATTAATTGTGCAGCCCTAATATGATTTGATGATTAAGAAATATTTCTTTTTATAAGAGTTAAACAGTTTGTATAAATAGAGTTAAGAGTTAAACAGTTATCTATATATATATATATATATATATATATATAAAATGTATATATTGTTGTGTTGTAATTAGTGTTTCGCTGTTAATACTGATGTGATTATAGTTGTATTATGAATACTGTTGTGATTACTGCTGTATTGTGATTGTGTTGTGATTACAGTTGTGTTGTGATGGTTGTATTGTTGTGCAGGGTCAGGTTCAGAGTGGTCTGCGCTCCGGCATCCGCATCGCTCAGGGCAGCTACATTCGCATCACAGTGAGCAAAGCTCTGCCGGTGCAGGTGGACGGAGAACCCTGGATCCAGTCGCCCGGACAGATCATCATCTCAGCCGCAGGACCCAAGGTATCAGAAATACTCCAATAGCACACCCTTGACCATTTAGTATACACTAACATGTGCGTTATTCAGACACAAGATGGCGCCAAACAGTCAAAAACACATGCTGACAGAAACAAAACCGGCCAATGAGGCATCTATTCACCCAGGGGTGTATAAACTTGAGGCAAGTCGGAGCTAAAATCTGCGGGACACCAGCCCTCCAGGACCCAGTTTGGGCACCCCTGCACTAACCTATGTATTATTCATTCACAAGACCGTGCCAAACTGTCAGCATCACGGTGACAGCATTAAATACAGAGACTTAAAATTAATAATTTAACACATTTGTGCCCAATAATGGGTTTTATTTCTGAATCACGATCGCGAACGAATCTTTTAACCGGATCTTCTAAATGAATCGGTTGAGCTAGTTCACCAAATCGAACTGAATCATTTGAAACGATTCGCATCTCCAGTAAGCACTCTTATCCACAAACTACTTACTTTTTAACATGCCTAATACCCCCATCTGACTCGAAATAAACCAATATAACATGTTATTCAGCTATTAGAACAGTAACGTTACATTGAAATCAGATTTAAACTGTGAACCGATAATACTGCGCATGCGTGATTCAGTGAACCGAACACAAACAGTGTCTGCTGTGAGTGAACTAAATTTAACTGCTGCGCGGGTAAACCGAGGGATTAAATGAGAGGAACTGGTGAAAAAAAAACGTGTTTATTTCATAACATAAAATAGTAATGGAATTTAAATAAGTGAATCATGTTTCAGTTGGGTTGCAAAGCTTTACTGTAAGAAATATTTCAGATCATGGTGATGTTTTAACTGGCTGAAAAATGATTGCTGACAACAACATTATTTTGGCATGTTGAGTCCTAACATGAGAGGATAGTCACAAAACATATGGTTCGTGTTAAAGATCTGAACTTCCCATCACTACTGTGTGTCTAACCTCAGAAGCAGCCTTGCATACATATTGTACTTAAGGCTGCTGTCTTGTGGACTGCTGTATTTCAAATTGAGGATGGGTAGATGATAGTGGTAGATGATGGTGTTCATGTGTCCTCTGAATCCATGTCACAAAAAATGTATGGTTGAGTTTTTATTATACAATATTTATTCTGATGATTTAGAAACTTGCACCTAACAAATATGTTTGTTTGGGGGAAAAGACTAAAACTAATACTGAAACTTATAAAAACTTAACTAAAACGAAGTCATTTCAAAATATAGAAACTAATCAACACTAGTAAATCTGCCTCTAAAACTGATTAAAACTAACTGAATTTGAAAACAAAAAGTCAAAATGAAATAAAAACTAAAACTCATGGAAAATCCAAAACTATTATGACCTTGGTGTGACTGTGAAAGTATTGTATAATTCTGAAGCCCAGACCAGACCTGTGTTCATGACAGTTTCTGCAGCTTCATTACATATCCTCTGGGATTAGCAAACACACTGCATTTAATAGACTATTACACCTGAGAGCAATGTTTTATGTCAAACTTTTACAGTTAAAAAGTTACAGCGGGAATCCTTCAGTCTTATACAGCAGCTGCTGATAAACCTGTCTGGTTTTATTCAGGGATAACAGCCTCCAAATTTAGTAAATAATCAGGCAATGTTCAATTCCAGAAGTGAACTGATGTTTTAAGTGTCTTCACTGTGTTTTTCGGCACCACACGTGTTCAGAAAGCTATATTAAACCACTTTATTTACATTTATAATAGCAGAAGTGAAACAAGATATGTGGCGACCCCAGATTAATAAAGGGACTAAGCCGAAAAAAAATGAATGAAGAAATTAAGACACAAGATGTTCAAGAAATATTAATCTAGGCAAAACTAAATGACACCGAATATAAAAGCAGACACTATAACGCCGTCACTAATGATTAAATCTCTGAGGAATATCCACAAGATAAATGTAAACATTGCTCAATTCTAGCTCTGACTGAGACATGAGGGTTATAAATGACTGAAAAACGGCAGTATATGGCTCACAAGGGCCTACAATTTACAGTTTGTAATCATATCCATTTTATTCTGTATGTGAAACAAATATTTGTAGCTTGAAATGGATGCGAATACGAGCGGATTGTGCTGCATTTCTATGGAGATCCCAGTGTAGCCGCCAATATGGCTCATTGTATTTTTTCCCCGCCAGCCTCTGCACAGGAAGACTGAAAACTATCAATAAACCTAAAAAAGGCAGCTTCCTAATTCTCTTCTGCGATAACGACCTTCTGAATGTACTTTATCCCTTACATATCAACCCCAGAGCTCACATCGCACACTGTTGCTCTCTATATAGAGTTGTGTGTATTGAAAATGTGTGTGTTTTTTTTTCTCTGTCGTAGGTGTGCATGCTGAGGAAGTCTAAAAGCAAGCAGAAGAAGCAGTCGGGCAGTTTAAAGGAGAGCCGTTCGGACAGTCCGGCTCCGAGTGACCCCTGATCATCAGCTCCGTCTTCTGCTTTATATGGTTTTTAGCCACAGTTTGTCTCAGTTTCTCTGATCTAGAATGTATTATTCACATCTCCAGCACGAGGTAGTCTGTAGTGTGCAAACGCCTGTCAGCACTGCAAAAAAAAATAGCTTTTTGTCTGGTTTCTAGTCCAAATATCTAAAAATACTGACTTTAAGAAGCATTTTCTGGATAAGCTGAAAATATTGTCTGGTTTTCAGAAATAATGAGTCAAAATTAAGTGTTTTTCATTAAAACAAGCTAAATAATCTGACAATGGGGGGAGAAAACTTATCTTGTTTTTAGTTCTGACTTCTGCTTCCCCCATTGGCAGATTATTTTGCTTGTTTTAAGGAAAAACTCACTTAATTTTTATATATAATTTTAAATTCTGGGCAGAAATTAATTACAATTAATTGCATTCAAAACAAACGTTTGTTTTGACATCATATTTGCATGTGCATTACATATATTAATTATATAGATGCATAGAAAGAAAACAATTTTGTAACAGATATTTAATTTTATATATAAATTCTATCTCTCACCCACATATATTTTATAACTAAATATAAATAAACATTTTCTCAAATATATGCAATATATTAATAATAAATAAACACAGCATCCACACATTAAATTATGTCAAAATAAACTTGTATTTTGGATGCATTTAATCAGGATTTAATTTTTTTTCTTCAATTATTATTTCTTAAAACAGGACAGTTTTTTATTGCTTGTCTGATTTCAGTATTTGTAGATATTTGGACTAGGAACAAGACAAAACCTCAGCATTTTTTGCAGTCTGCATCTCAGGACTGTGTGTTTTCCTTATGTTCATACTGGACGCTGCTTTATTTCAGTTGCCAAACACCATCTTCTTTTTAAGAGGAATATTGTCTTAAAGTTACTGAAATGCTGTGGCACATTATAGGAGATGTTTATTCACATCGTGTGCTTCATCAATGCCAAAAACCACAACAACTTATCATTATTTTCTTGCTCATTATTTTTTCAGTACAAATATTTCTACGTTCTCAAATCAAGACATGCTGCAGAAACAAAATGATTGAAGATATTAGTTTATTAAAGTAAATAATATAAATATAAAAATGTATTTATATAAATATATAAATATAATATATAATATATAATATTTATATAAATATAATATATTTATATATATATATATATATATATAATATTTATGCACAGTTATAGAAAAATGTTTCAAATTGTCATTGTTCTGTGCTTGACTAAAATGTAATTTTTGTAATTATTGATAATATTTCTAATTAATCTAAAATAGAAATGTCATTGTTTATGCTGTAAAATGACAGTTGTTATTAAAATAACAAAAAAGGTGCCATGTTTATATTCACACATATATGAGCAATATCACACGAGTAGCAGTGCGATATGGCTGTATATCAGCACTGATGGGAGTCGTGCTTTGGCTTAATGTCCCACCAGTGCTACTATACAGCCATATTGCACTTCTACAAGTGTGATATTGCGTTTTTACAACAGTTCGATGGGACAATCGTGCATATAAAAAAGAAAATCAAACACGGAGAGTCTAAAAATCCTTTTGAATGAGGAACTACTTTCTTTCACCATTCGTTCACATCTGCAGCTGATGATAGAACAGCAGGAACCTTTGCTCATTCACCAACGTTACTTTAGAGCTAGTGTTTGAATGATTCTCTAGCGTAATGTCTAAAGTGACGACAAAACTGCTGATTTTTCTCACATTTTAAGATTATAAGGCTGAACGACATGAAATGCCATCAGTCTACAGAGATTTCCCTGTATTTCTCTGTTGCAATCGGGAAATCACAATAATTAACCCTGAAAAAGCCAGAGCAAAAACTAGCAGATTACTACGCTGTAAGTACTGCACTTCAACATACAAAAGAGAGAGATCGACTTAGTGTCACTTGCCTTTTTTATAGTGATTTGATCAGCTGTAGTTTTAAATTGCGCTGAGTTTTTCTCCTCTAAGCACTTGTTATGCCGTTTCTGTCGCCATCTTGTGGCAGAACGTCAACCATCTTTGCTCTGCTTAGTATGACAGGCTGATGGCCGCCGACGTGCTGAATTTCTGAAATTTAAATAATTAAAATAGGCACTATCCTTATAAATGAACTGCATAGTTGTAATCTAAACAACAACATTCTCACCTAAAAAGCCTCAAAAGAACATGATGTTGTCCAACAGCTGCAATATTTGTCAAACAGTAGTGAGTTTATTGATCTGCTGTCACACTATGTGGGCGGAGTAATACACAAGGGTGAAGAGGATGATATTGCAGAATATCACACGGCTATCAGCCAATCAGATTTAAGAACCAGACAGAACTGTTGTGTGTATATATATATTTACTATTATTATTATTTTGACCAATTGTCATACAATAATAATTTGAAATTAGTAAGAAATTTTATTAGATCTTTATAGAATAAAGACAAATATTTTAAGCATTTTACTCAAATACATTTGCAGTATATTATGAGAATTGTCAAGTGCTCACTTTACACTGTTTTCTACAGCGGTATGTCAAATGTTTGTAAAATGTATGCTAGTTACTCTCACTTACATCTCAATTATTTAATATCTCAGACATTTTGCTTCTAAAATAAATAATCCTTTATTTAAGAATATTTAGATATGTGTACTAGAAAAAACAAACTCTTTTGCAGCAAGACTATCAAATAATATTCACATATAATGGCTGCCTTTTTGGTTTACATTAGTTACTGTTGATCTGGTCATTGTCCATCTTCATGATTAATAATGTCTTACTTGAAGTTTATTTGCAATAGCAGCCCCCTAGTAGCTTTCTCCAAGTCTCAGAACCAAACCAGTGCAGTGTATATAAGTGTACCAACACATCTGTATGTCTCACAGGATGAAAGAGAGTTTTTTTTGTAGATTTCTCGCTGTGAGACGGTCGGCGTGATTGATTGTGCGTCTCAAAAAATGTGAGCTAACAATCTGGCGTCATTAAAGTGGTGTAATATAGCTTTCTGAACTCGTGCGGTACCGAAACATACTGTGAAGACGCTTAAAGCATTAGTTGACTTCCAGAATTGAACATTTCCTGATCATTTCCTATTTCCCTTGTCATGCAAGATGATCATTTCTTTATTTAGTTGAAAAGAAATGCAGGTTTTTGATAGTAAAATGCAGGATTTTGTATCATATAGTGGACTTCTGTTGTGCTCAGTGCCTTTTAGGTGCAGCTTTATGCTTGTGTTTATGCTGCTGAAACTACAAGGCGCAATATTGATGCACCAGCAAAAATAAAACACATTAAAACTACAAAAACATACTTAAACAAAAGTTTTACTGCAAATTTTAAGTAAAATGAACACTAGGAGGCAGTATGCCAACAACAAGCTTTGTTTCTTTTCGCACTAAAGATATTCACAGTGACATATTATCGACAAATAAAGGATTATGTTAGTGCATTTTTGGAAAACACCAAATAAATAACCAAAAAACACCTTAACACTGTCTAGAATTAGTAATAGGGATCTGGAACGCACAACAAACACATCCTGATTTGCTAATATTTCAGATTAGCAAAAATGTAAACAGCACCCTCTAGTGGATTTATCATCTGATACATACAATAAATGTATCCCAAGTAACGTATTTCAGATTCGCAAAAAAGTAAATGGCGCCATCTAGTGGATTTGTTATCTGAAACACAATAAATGTATCCCAAGTAACGTATTTCAGATTCGCAAAAATGTAAATGGCGCCATCTAGTGGATTTATCATCTAAAACATACAATGCATTCCAAGTAACGTATTTCAGATTCGCAACAATGTAGATGACGCCCTCTAGTGGATTTGTCATCTAAAAACATACATTAAATGTATCCTAAGTAATGTATTTGAGGTTTGCTAAAATGTAGATGGCGCCCTCTAGTGGATTTACTATCTAAAACACACAATAAATGTATTCCAAGTAACGTATTTCAGATTCGCAAAAATGTAGACAGCGCCCTCTAGTGGATTTGTTATCTGAAAGACAATAAATGTATTCCAAGTAACGTATTTCAGATTAGCAAAAATGTAGATGGTGTTCTCTAGTGGATTTATCATCTAAAACAAACAATAAATGTATTCCAAGTAACGTATTTCAGATTAGCAAAAATGTAGATTGCGCCCTCTAGTGGATTTATCATCTAAAACATACAATAAATGCATTCCAATAACGTATTTCAGATTCGCAAAAATGTAGATTGCGCCCTCTAGTGGATTTATCATCTAAAACATACAATAAATGTATCCCAAGTATAATATTTCAGATTAGCAAAAATGTAGATGGCGCTCTCTAGTGGATTTGTTATCTGAAAGACAATAAATGTATCCCAAGTAACGTATTTCAGATTAGCAAAAATGTAGATGGCGCTCTAGTGGATTTATCATCTAAAACATACAATAAATGTATTCCAAGTAACGTATTTCAGATTAGCAAAAATGTACATGGCGCCCTCTAGTGGATTTGTTATCTGAAAGACAATAAATGTATTCCAAGTAACGTATTTCAGATTCGCAACAATGTAGATGGCGCCCTCTAGTGGATTTATCATCTAAAACATACAATAAATGCATTCCAGGTAACGCATTTCAGATTCGCAACAATGTAGATGACGCCCTCTAGTGGATTTGTTATCTGTAACACAATAAATGTATCCCAAGTAACGCATTTTAGATTCGCAAAAATGCAGATGGCGCCCTCTAGCGTATTTATCATCTAAAATCATCAGTAATGAATTTCAGATTCAAAAAAATTTACACAGCAGTCTCTTGTGGTTTTGTCATCTGAAACATTCAATAAATCCCCAAGTATTTTAGATTTGCAATAATGTAGACACGCCCTCTAGTGTATTTGTCATCTGAAATGTGCAACAAATGTATGCCAAGTAAAGTATTTCAGATTCATAAAAATGTAGACGGTCCCTTCTTGTGCATTTGTCATCTGAAACCTACAACAAATGCACCCTAATTAACACATTCAAATTCGCAAAAGTGTAGATGGCGCTCTCTGGCAGATTTATGATCTGAAATATACAATAAACGTATCCCAAGTAACATATTTCAGATTCGCAAAATTGTAGATAGCACCTTCTAGTGGATTTATCATCTGAAATGTGCAACAAATGTATGCCAAGTAACGTATTTCAGATTCATAAAAATGTAGATAGCACCCTCTAGTGTATTTGTCATGGGAAAAGTACAACAAATGCACCATAATTAACACATTCAGATTGGCTATATGAAGATGGTGCGCTCCAGCGTATTTATTATCTGAAATGTACAATAAATGTACCCCAAGTAGCGTATTTCAGATTTACAAAAATGTAGACAGTGGCCTCTAGTGGATTAGTCATCTGAAATGTGCAACAAATGCACCCTAATTAACATTCAGATTTGCAAAGAATGTAGACGGTGCCCTCTAGTGGATTCATCATTTAAAACATACACCAAAACTACCTTAATCAACACGTTTTCTTTAAGAATCTGCATTTATTTTTAAATAATGACCAAGCAATGACTATCATGTATGACAAGGCTGTGAATAAATGAAATAATCAGTGAATTCTCGGTCTGTAAGTGAACTAGTCCTTTAAGAGAGTGGAATGTTTGTAAATGTGTGTGGACAAATGCACCGCTTTTGGTGTTGATATTAAAATAATGCTGTATGACACTTGATTAAACATTCCACGTAGCAGATTGTGTGTTTATCAAGTGTAAAACTGGCAAACCTTTAAGCCTATCAGAGCTCATGGTGAAGCATTGATTTGTAAGTACGTAAATATATCTATATAAATATATGTTACTGTAATCTGACATAGTGGTGGAGCTGGAGGCCAGTGCAGTGCTGTATGTGTGTGTGTGTGTGTGTACAGTGGTATGGATTATTCTTCAAGCTGGTTTTCTCTCCATCTGCTTGTTTTATTGGCAGACTGTTGTGTAAAATCCTCATCTACCTCACAGATTCAAATCACTCCACAATCCAGATCTGGTGAGCTTTTCCCAAAGACCCACACTTGCTTTTCTTTCATGCTCTTAAAGGGACAGTACGCACAAAAATGAAAGTTCTGTCATCATTTACTCAAACCTGTTTGGGTTTCTTTCTTTTGTTGAACACAAAATGTGACATTTTGGAAACTGTAACCATTGGCTTCAATAGTATTTATTTTCATACTATGACAGTCAGTGGCTATCAGTTTCTATAGTATTTATTTACTATTATAGAAGTCGGTGGCTACTAGAGTCTATACAGAGTGGGCTTCTTGATATCAAAACAGCATCAGAAAACAGGTCGAAAATGCAAATCGAATTGATGTCAAATAACTAACTTGATGATAATACAACGTTAATTGACATCTAACATTGGCATCAAAAAACATCAAAAAATCTATTACAGGACTGTGTTGACGGCACCCCCTAGAGTATTTGTCATTTGAAATGTGCAGCAAGTATCCCAAGTAATGTGTTTTAGATTCACGAAAATGTAGACGTCGCACTTTAGTGCATTCTTCATCTGAAAGTAATGTAGATGGCGCCCTCTAGTGTATTTGTCATCTGAGATGCACAATAAATGTATCCCAAGTAACATATTTCAGATTGCAAAAATTAAGATGGCGCTCTCTAGTGGATTTGTCATTTGAAATATACAACAAATGTACCATAATTATGCCCTCTAGTGGTCAAAATGCTAATTTATTTGATGTCAATTAACTAACTTGATGTTAAAATGATATCAAAATGACATCTAACATTGGCATCGAAAATGTATTACAGGACAGTATTGTAATTGATTTTTGATGCCAATTTTAGATGTCAATTTGATGTTATTTTGACATCAAGATTGCATTGTAGGGAGACAAAATCTAGAATGAATTTGGAATTTAAGAATTTTTAAAAATGTATTGATAAATAAAGCATTATTTTTGTGCAATTATTTGCACAACACCAAATAAATACCACGAAACAACATAATGCTATCTGTTAATAGTAATAAGTATCGGAAACGTATAACAAACACATCCTGATTAATGTATTTCAGATTTGCTAAAATGTAGACAGCGCCCTCTAGTGTATTTGTTAACTGAAACATGCAACAAATGTATCCTAAGTAACATATTTCAGATTTGCAAAAGTGCAGACAACGCCCTCTAGAGCATTTTCAACTGAAACGTGCAACAAATGTTTTCCAAGTAACGTATTTCAGTCAAAAAATTTAGACAGCGCCCTCTAGTGTATTTGACACCTGAAACGTGCAACAAATATATCCCAAGTAATGTATTTCAGTTTCGCAAAAATGTAGACTTTTCTGGTGTATTTGTCAATTGAAACGTGCAATGAATGGACCCCAAGTAATGTATTTCAGTCAAAAAATGTAGACAGCGCCCTCTAGTGTATTTGTCAACTGAAACGTGCAACAAATGTATCTCAAATAATGTATTTGTCAAAAACTGTAGATGGCGCCCTCGAGTGGATTTGTCAACAAAAACGTGCAGCAAATAGATCCCAAGTAATGCATTTCAGATTTGCAAAAATGTAGACAGCGCCCTCTGGTGAATTTGTCAACTGAAATATGCAACCAATGTTTCCTAAGCAACATATTTCAGATTCGCAAAAATGTAGACGGCGCCCTCTAGTAGATTTGTCAACTGAAACGTGTAGCAAATATATCCCAAGTAACGTATTTCAGATTTGCAAATGTGTAGACAGCGCCCACTAGAGGATTTGTCAACTGAAGCATGCAACAAATGTATTCCAAGTAACATATTTCGGTCAAAAAATGTATGCAGCACCCTCTAGTGTATTTGTCAACTGAAACATGCACAAATGTATCTTAAGTAACATATTTCAGATTCGCAAAAATTTAGACAGCGCCCTCTAGAGCATTTGTCAACTGAAACGTGCAACAAATGTACCCCAAGTAACGTATTTCTGTCAAAAAATTTAGACAGCGCCCTCTAGTGTAATTGTCAACTGAAACGTGCAACAAATGTATCTCAAATAATGTATTTTTGTCAAAAACTGTAGATGGCGCCCTCTAGTGGGTTCGTCAACTAAAACGTGCAGCAAATAGATCCCAAGTAACGCATTTCCGATTGCAAAAATGTAGACAGCACCCTCTAGTGGATTTGTCAACTGAAACATGCAACAAATATATCCCAAGTAACATATTTCAGATTCACAAAAACGTAGACAGCGCCGTCTAGTGTGTTTGTCAACTGAAACATGCAACAAATATATCTCAAGTAACTTATTTCGATGTGCAAAAATGTAGACGGCGTTCTCTGGTGGTCAAAAACGCACTTTTATGTGATGTTAACATGACATCAAATTGTCATCTAACATCAAAAACATCTAACTTCAAAAAAAGTATTCAATTTTTGATGCCAATATGTCACTGTGATGTTGTTTTGACATCAAGGTAGTTTAAATGCATCGTAAGGTTATGAAATCCACTGTATATTTAGAACTGAAGCTTTCAGATTAGTTAAACGTTTGTTTAATATTACCTTTGGGTAATTTTGGGGGTCAAAAGAGCATCAATGACGTGTTTTCTTTTCCTACTTTGGTAATCAATGACTACCACTCTCCAACATTTGTCAAATTATCTTCGTTTGTGTTAAACAGAAAAAAAAATGAATCAAACTGAATAGTTAAAGGGAGCGTAAACAGCCAGTAAATGTTTTTGTTTGTGTGAACTGTCCCTTTAATGAATCATATCTAGGGAGATTTAGAAAGTCTATTCAATAAGGTTGCTTCACATAGAGTCAGATTTGTTAATGCATTAACTAATGAACCTAATGAAGAATATTAGCACAGTTTTCAATCCATGTTTTCTAAAATCCTCACTTCCTGATGCAGAAGATCAATAATAAACACGAGGAAACACTTTTTCTCAGATCAAACGCAGGAATACAAACAGCTTTGAGAATTAAAATATCACTTTAAAAGCACAAAAGTGTATGAATAGCAGACAAAAGATACAAGAAGGGGAAAGAACTACAATCCCATGATGCTTTGCTAATGACATTCCGATTACCAATAGATATATACTGCTATGAAATGAAGAGCTCTCCTGGAAATACTCAGTTTTCTGGATTTAAAACAACTGTTGTTTTCTTCTGATTAAAAATAATGTCATTTACAGCATGAATAGGGTCAAAATAGCACAAAAGACCATGTTTTAGACATGTTTATATTCACTTTTAGACAACACAACATTGTATTTATACTTAACAAAGAGTCAAGAAGTCGATGTTTGATGGAAAAGCCCTGATTTTCAATCCCAGGGAGTTAATTAGATAGTTTTTTTCTGCAAAACAAGCGAATAACAAAAAGATATTATTATTATTATTAAATATTATGTAATAATAAGAGATAATGGGGCGGCACGGTGGCTCAGAGGTCAGCACTGTGACCCCCCACAGTCCAAACACATGCGCTATAAGGGAATTGATAAACTAAACTAGCCGTAGTGTATGAGTGTGTGTGTGTTTCCCAGTAGTGGGTTGCAGCTGGAAGGGCATCCACTATGTAAAACGTATGCAGAAATAGTTGGCGGTTTATTCCGCTGTGGCGACCCCTGATAAATAAGGGACTAAACTGAAGGAAAATGATTGAAGAGTTAATAATAATAATAATAATTGTGTGTATATATGTATATGTATGTATATATGTATATGTATATATGTATATGTATATATGTATATATATATATATATATATATATATATATATATATATATATATATATACACACACACACAGGAGACTCTAATAATATAATAATAATCCAATAATACTATAAATTCCTATAATAAAACTCATGAAATGTCAAGGAGACCCTTAATTCTTTTTATTTCATAGCGGTGAATAAATTCTTTAATATAGTGTAAAGAGCCTGCAGCTCTCTGATTGGTGGAACTTTCTGAACAGCATGATGGGTAATGTATTTTTATTGTATTCAGAACACACCGAAAGGTTTTCTCAGTTACTGTTAACTAACTTATTGTAATGAGCAGAAGCCCAGTGTTATCGTTGAGTGTTAGTTGGTGTTAATTATCAGATGAGCGCTGGATTGTGTTGCAGACGCAGTGTTTGCTTGTGAATCTGATTTCTGCAGTAGTCGTGCCTGTTCTCGGGTCAGTTGTGTGTCTGTGCTGTTCCTGAACCCGAACTCTGCATTTAGTGCCTCATTGAAGTGCTTCTAGAACGTCTGCTGTGTGTATAGTGTGTGTGTGTGTGTGTGTGTGAGAAAGAGAGTGTGTGTTTGACTCCATATGTTCTGCTGGTTCAGTGACTATCAAGTAGAACTGTACTGTTCTAGATCTTTTACAGCTCATGTGCCTCCTAAAAGGGTGAATCTCATGAGACGGGCTCGCATTTCACCTAAAAATCGATAGCAAAAGATAATACAAAGTATCATTATATTAAAAACAATTTATTATTAATAGATTATTTTTATTAAATATTATTTATTTATTTATTTATACATTTAATACATTATTATTATTTTTAAATAGTATATATTATTCTATATAACTAAATTTAATATATATATATATATATATATATATATATATATATATATATATATATATATATATATATATATATATATATATATAAAATTTAGTTATATAGAATAATATATACTATTTAAAAATAATAATAATGTATTATTAATATTTAATATTATAGTATAATATTATATTAAGGATAAACTTAATATGTATTATATTAATTTTAGTCTTAATTAATAATAATATTTAATAATAATAATAATAATTATTATTATTATTATTATTATTATTATATATTAAATGTAGTCCTAATTTATAATAATATATAATATTTAATAATGATATATATTATTAATATTTAATATTAAAATATATTATTATATATTAAGACTAAATTTAATATGTATTATATATTAAGTTTTGTCTTAATTTATAATAATATTTATTAATAATAATAAGAATAATAAGAATATATTATCATTATTAAGTATTATTATATATTACATTTATTTTCCTAATATATAATAATAATATATTATTATTATTATTATTATTATTTAATATTATAGTATATTATTATATATTAAGGCTAAATTTAATATGTATGATTTTAAATTAAGTTTAGGCTTAATATTTGATATTTTGATATTAATATTTTGATCTTATTTTCATTATTAATATGCATATTTCATACCCAAATTCCTGTAATGAATTGTTAGAGTTTACCTATTATTTAAGCTTGTTTCTGTCATAGGATAAAAACAATATATATTTTAATGAAACTAGAATGAATAATAATAATAAATAATCTTACATAATATTATGTATAATTTTAATAGCACAAAAACTTATTTTTGTTATATCAAAAAAGTTTTTAACTTTTAACAACATTTTATAATCATTCTTGCAATATTTAATGTTATTATTAATATGAGACAGACTTATAATTCAAAAGAGCAGTCTTAATTGTAAGGGGAAAAACTTTAACTTTATTTCCTTTTTCATCCTTTTTCATATTTATATCTCTTGTTTGTGCTAGGTTATAAACTAGTGAACATAATTGAGGAAAATAAATAATTGCTAGATGTTAATAAAGTAAATATATATTAATGTAAACAGAATTTTGACAATGAGTTACCATCACTTACTTAATATTACTAATCACTAATATTATAACTATTAAAAATATTAATATTGCTGTATAGTTTTAGGAGCATTTACATTTTTAAATTAGCACATATTTTGACCCAAACACTTTATTTATATATTTCTTTTAAGTAATTCCCATAATTTTCACCAGTGTGAGTAAATACAACCTTGTTACTGTCCACAAAATAATAATAATTCTAATAAATCCACCTTTTATTCTTCAGAATTCAGAAAAACGTTATAAATTAATGTAGTCAGAATTGTAGAAACGTTAACTATTAGTATTTTTATTATTATTCATATAGGTTAAATGTTTCTGTTATTAATGTTTATGTATTATATGTTATAAAATTGTGCTGCTAATAAATGTAAACATAAATCTTTACACACTGAGAGTTTAAAGTGTATTATTATTATTATTCACATTATGTTTGATCTTTATATGTTATTAATGTTTATGTTTTATATGTATTATATGTTGCTGTTATTAAACGTATACATAAATAAATATATACCATATATGATTTTTAACATTTATTTTATTATTCTTCATATTAGTTTAATTTAAATGTGAATAATTTAAATATTCGCATAAATTTGCATAAATTAAAAGCACAACAAACGCTACAACTGTGTTCTGGACAGTGTCAGAAATGATTTTTGGATGAAATATGACCCAAGTTTTGTGAGATTCACCCAAATATTTTGTGTTTTTACCTCCTGGTGTGACTGAAGGTTTGTTATTCCTTCTGGTAAAGTGGGTCAGCATTAATGATCTATATAGATGTATATTTTTGAAGAGAAATGTTTTTCATTTATGGTCTGTAAAGATATTGCACTGACTGTACCGTTTTAAAGATGCTTTTACGTCTACATTGTGTTTAATGAATATTAAAGAACTAAATGTATAGATATATATTATATTAATCAGCTGTATAACAGATGGATGTGTCCAATGGAGAAAAAAAACAACATAAATTTGGACTTTTTCATACAGTTTCGTTCATTGTTTTTATTTTGCATCAATTTAGAAAGTGCTATCGTACAAAAGTCAAACTCAAAAATACTCAAACTCATTCATATTTAGCACCAAGTGTGAGGTTAAGTCGCTCTTTGTCTACAAAAACACAATTAGTTTATTTACACAAATACATAAACAAGCTATAATTGCACATTCTGAGAATAATCAGTTTATAACAACAACAAATCATAAAACTTGAAGAGAGAAACACCTAGAGCTGTGCAATATGACAATATATATTATATACGGACAAAAGAAAAAGTCTATAATTTCACATTATGCTGTGTTGTTTATTTCAATGTGCAGCAAAATACACTGTTACAGTAGTGCTTCTTCATAATAATCACAGTCTTACACTTGTAAAACACAATGTTTACGTTTTGCATTTTATTTAGCGATGTTTTACATTGAGCCTGAGATCATTTGCTTTTAAAAAGTGCATTAAATTATATTAATATTTTAATAATAACTTTCTTTGCATTTTATTTAATGATGTATTACGTTGAGCCTGAGATCATTTGCTTTTAAAAAGTGCTTCCTATTAAATCAGCATTTTAAGTAATACAATTTTTGGCATTTTATTTAGTGATATTGAGCCTGAGCTCACTTAGAAAGTGCATCATCTTTCATTCATTTTAATGGAATATTTCCGCGTTCTTAATCAAACATTTTCCCTGAAGATTAAATACAGTGAGAACAGCAATCACATGTAAATGAGCACATGTTTGAGTAGAAACTTTCCAATGTATAAAGGAAATAGTCTTTTTTTTCTGCTCTGTACACTGTATATAATCTATTAATTGATTGAATTCACTATAATGTGAAACAGCTGAAGACAAAATTAATTTAGTTTATGTGAAATAGGGATTTTGTTTTCAAATATTTCCCAAGTGATGTTTTACAGAGAAATTCCTATTATATTTTCCTCTGGAGAAAGTCTAATCTCTTCAATTTGGCTATTTACAAAATAATGGTCAGTATTATTAGTCTACAATCAAATTGAAGCACTTTTTTTAACACTTTCCAGTTCAATCTGAAAGCAAATAAAAACCCAGCTGAAATATCAGAAAAATTATAAACATTTCAGAGGGGGGATGAAAATAGTGTTTACAACTGATAAGAAATTGTATTGTAATATCCCCCAGCCCTATATTTACACCTAGTGATTTATTTTCAAGCGTTTTTCAATTCACCCAAAACATTCTGTCATCATTTACTCTCCCTTTACTCTTTCCAAACCTTTGAGTTTCTTTCTATATAGAAAACAAAAAGAAGATATTTTGAAAAATGTTGGAAACCGGTAACCATTGACTTCCATAGTATGTTTTTCCTACTCTGCAAATCAATGGTTACAGGTTTTGAGTTTTCTTTAAAATATCTTCATTGTTTAAAGGGAACTAATTATGCCCCTTTTCGCAAGATGTAAAATAAGTCACTGTATGTGTAAGTTTGAGCTGAGAATAATGTTCTCTAGCTCTCTGAAGCTGACCCTTTTAGGCTCTGATCCTAATTGTGGCGTATTGGTGACTGTCGCTTTAAATTCAAATGAGATTGGGCTCTTTTCAGAAGAGGGCGGAGCTTCAAACACCTGTGTGTCAGCATAGTGACATATTCAAAACTAATGGCATTTGGCTGCTTCTCACTTAGGGCTGTTTATGCTAATGAGGGAGAGATGGGCACTAGTGGGCGGGGCTTTCCCCCTCTGATGACACGTACAAAGGGAGAATGTCAATCAAAGTGTTTCTGCAGACTAGTTTTAGCAAGTCTGATTATAACACATACAATTATTCATGTATGTCATTAGAGGCTGCTGGAGATATTCACACACTGCTGACACAACTGGGCTTAAACCCCTTATAAAAGTAATTTGTGCATAATAGCTCATCTTTAAGACACTCATAAAAGTCTGTTACCACTTGAGGGAGAGTAAATAGTGAGTAAATATACATTTTTGGGTGAACTATCCCTTTAAAGCAGAATGTGATGGTGTAAATAGGCTCAGCCCAGACTGATGTTTCCTCCATAGAGCGTGACGAGCAGAATAACGGCGAAGCCGGTCAGAAGTCCTGCGTTCTGGATGGCGAAAAACAGGATGTCGGACTTTGTGCTGTGCACATTTTCAGTGGCGATTGTGTTCATTTCAGGCAACTAGAGGAGTCGGAGGAAGAAGATCAGTAAAAACACATTCAGTTCATTCAGAAGCATTTACACTCATTTCTGAAGTGGCCGAGAGAGCTTAACCTGCTGCGTTTAATGGAAACACATGCAATTACTAAAAAAACTGCAGCAAATTAAAAGCTTAATTATGTTTTGTCAATAAATTAGGTGTCATTTAAATAAATACATACATTTGATTCACTGAAACATGTGTTGCACAAACTAACATTACGAAAAAGTTGACCCCCAATCGTCACTGTATAATTCGCACCTTGCTTAATGTTATCCAGAAAACTCAGTGTAGTGCTGAAAAGTGCACCCCTGCCAGATTACGCACCTCCTCATTCACCAGTATAGGGTGAGGTTGGGATTAGGTGTGGGGTTAGGGTTAGGATTAGGAGCTGTGGTTGGGATTAGGAAATCAGGTAGTGACTTCAGCAAAGGGGGTGCATAATTTGTCAGGGGTGGATTTTACAGCACAGCACCCCTCTTGGATGTGGTGTGCTGTATTCTCACCAGGTCAGCCAGGGCGATGTAGAAGAACATGCCACCGGAGAGTGCAAAGATGAGGCCGGGGCTGAAAGTGCTGCCCAATAAGATGCCCACAACCAGGCCGATGTAGCAGGAGCAGGACGAGAGCAGGTTGAAGAAGGCGGCCTGAGGGACACTGAGACCTGAATTCAGGAGGATGATGAAGTCGCCTGCAGGGGGAGACAGAGAGCAGCTGATGTTTTCTGGAGTAGTGTTGGGTAAGTGTACTTTTAAGAAAAAAAAGATTAAATTTGTATTTATTTATTTTTAAATTACCATGTCTGAAATGCAGTTTAGTTACTCAATAGGGAATTTAATTGACTCAGTAACTTGAACATAACCACAACATAACCGGAACATAACTTGAATGTAACCAGACCATAAACTGAACATAACCAGAACATCACTTGAACTTAGCCAGAGCATAACTAGAACATAACTAGAACATAACTAGAACATAAATAGAACATAACTTGAACATAACTTGAACATAACTTGAACATTACCTGAACATAACCAGAACATAACCTACTCTACAGCCGGTTAACCGTGCAATGTTTTACCCTGGCAACTAAGAACAATTAAAGCCAAGCTACCTTTAAGGGACCTAAAACCCAGGATTGCTGCAAACTAAACTAAAACTAACTGGCTAAGCAGCTAATCCAGCTTCATGGTACTGGTCTCTGTGCAATTAGTCTGTGTGTTTCTCTCATATAAATCATTAGGATCTGACAATTTTATCTTTTAATGATGTTTTACTATATAGTGACCTTTAATCAGGTTGAAGAGAAATGAGAGGTGTTTTTACTGTCACTCTGCTCACAGCTGATTGGTGTAATCTTGGTTTGAGATTTCTTAGTTTGAACATAACCTGAATGTAACCTTAACATAACCAGAACATAACCTGAAAATAGCATCAACTTAAACTTAACAGAACTTAACCTCAACATGGCTTGAATATATCATAACCCAAACATAACATGAACAAAACCTGAACATATCCTTAACAAACCCAGAACATAACCTGAAAATAACACAAACATAACCTGAGCATAACATGAACATAAGATAAAAGTAACCTTAACATAACCAGAACATAACATGAACGTAACTTAAATGTAAACTGAACATAACCAGAGCATAACCTGAATATATCCAAAACATAAACAGAACACAACCAGAACAAAACCTGAACATAACCTGAATGTAACCTGACCATAACTTGAACATAACCTGAACATAACCTGAACTTAATCTGAACATAACCAGAACACAACATGAACATAACCAGAACAAAACCAGAAGATAACCTGAGTATAACCAGAATGTAACCTGACCATAACTTGAACATAACCTAAACATAACCAGAATCTAACCTGACCATAACTTGAACATAACCTAAACATAACCAAAACATAACCTGACCATAACTTGAACATAACCAAAACATAACCTGTACATAACCAGAATGTAACCTGACCATAACTCGAACATAACGTAAACATAACTAAAACATAACCTGTACATAACCAGAATGTAACCTGACCATAACTTGAACATAACCTGAACTTAATCTGAACATAACCAGAACATAACATGAACGTAACCCTAACCTAAATGTAAACTGAACATATCCAAAACATAAACCGAACACAACCTGAACATAACCCTAACCCTAACCTAAATGTAAACTGAACATATCCAAAACATAAACCGAACACAACCTGAACATAACCAGAACACAACCTGAACATAAACAGAATCTAACCTGACCATAACTTGAACATAACTTAAACATAACCAAAACATAACCTGTACATAACCAGAATGTAACCTGACCATAACTTGAACATAACCAGAGTATAACCAAAACATAACCTGAGCATAACCAGAATGTAACCTGACCATAACTTGAACATAACCTAAACATAACCAGAATCTAACCTGACCATAACTTGAACATAACTTAAACATAACCAAAACATAACCTGTACATAACCAGAATGTAACCTGACCATAACTCGAACATAACGTAAACATAACTAAAACATAACCTGTACATAACCAGAATGTAACCTGACCATAACTTGAACATAACCTGAACTTAATCTGAACATAACCAGAACATAACATGAACGTAACCCTAACCTAAATGTAAACTGAACATATCCAAAACATAAACCGAACACAACCTGAACATAACCCTAACCCTAACCTAAATGTAAACTGAACATATCCAAAACATAAACCGAACACAACCTGAACATAACCAGAACACAACCTGAACATAAACAGAATCTAACCTGACCATAACTTGAACATAACTTAAACATAACCAAAACATAACCTGTACATAACCAGAATGTAACCTGACCATAACTTGAACATAACCAGAGTATAACCAAAACATAACCTGAGCATAACCAGAATGTAACCTGACCATAACTTGAACATAACCTAAACATAACCAGAATCTAACCTGACCATAACTTGAACATAACTTAAACATAACCAAAACATAACCTGTACATAACCAGAATGTAACCTGACCATAACTTGAACATAACCAGAGTATAACCAGAACATAACTTGAACATAACCTGAACATATACAAAACATAACCTGTTTTTCTCACCAAGCTCATGAGGTAATTCTTCACTTGCGCAGGCGATGGAGGTGCTGAATCCGTTCACGAGGGAAACGGAGAATGAGGCACCGATGGTAATTCCGTCAATAAAGTTGTTGATAGCATCACTCAGACTAATCATCCACGCCACTGTCTTCACATTGGACAAATTTCTGCCTCTCAGCCATTTGCAAGAGCCCTGTGAAGTCAAATCTATCATTACTGTACATGCTGGAGATAACATTAGTATACAAGGTCAGAAATACCTGCCAAATGACAGCAAATACATCACAGATTCAAGAAAAGGCAACAAAACTACTTGTAGCTAAAATAAGCTGAAACATCACAATTTTTGAGTTTTTTTTTCAGGACAACTTAATTGTTTCATGTTCGATCCACTTAGATTTGCAAAAACTAATAAGTTTACTTGTGTTTACTTGTGTTTACTAATGTTATTCGAACACAAATCAATTGTCTGGAACCCAGCATTTATTTACAGGAAATGTCTTAAGAATGAAACTAAACATTTATGTCTGTTGCAATTAAAGTAAAAGCTGAAAAGGGATTAAAACTGACATTTCTCTGCATGAAATTAAAGTTGTAAATAAGTTGCAAGTGATCAAAC
Source organism: Danio aesculapii (assembly GCF_903798145.1). Taxonomy (NCBI): domain Eukaryota; kingdom Metazoa; phylum Chordata; class Actinopteri; order Cypriniformes; family Danionidae; genus Danio; species Danio aesculapii. The sequence continues at coordinate 55,466,708 of NC_079448.1, read as the reverse complement.
TTGGAATTTTGAGAGAGGAAAGAAATGATTTATCAAAAAACAAAACAAAAAAGTTGCAATTTAGAATTTAATTTAGAAAAAACAATTCTAAGGTAGCTGCGTCACAGTGGCGCAGTGGGTGGCATGATGGCCTCACAGCAAGAAGGTCGCTGGTTCGAGCCCCGGCTGGGTCAGTTGTCATTTCAGTGGGGAGTCAACATGTTTTAATGTTAAGCCGAAAAGAATTCATTCACTAAGCCGAAAAGAATTCATTATTGAATTATTCATTCATTTATTTTCTTTTCAGCTTAGTCCCTTTATTAATCTGGGGTCGCCACAGCGGAATGAACCGCCAACTTATCCAGCATATGTTTTACACAGCGGATGCCCCTCTAGCTGCAACCTATCACCGGGAAATCTCTATATATGCCCTCATTCACAAACACACTCATACACTACGGACAATTTTAGCTTTCCCAATTCAGCTATACCACATGTGTTTGGACTGTGGGGTAAACCGGAGCATCCAGAGGAAACCCACGCCAACATGGGGAGAACATGCAAACTCCACACAGAAATGCCAACTGACCCAGCCGAGGCTTGAGCCAGCAACCTTCTTGCTGTGAGGCAACAGCACTATCCACTGCGGCACTGCATCACCAATTATTATTATTAATAAAATATTTTAAAAATAAATGAAAATGTCATTGAAAATGAGCAGTAATAATAGTGGAATTCAATATAAACAATATTTATACTAAACATCAAGCCCAAATTAATATCAAGCGACAACATGTTTTAATGTGCTCTCTATTTGTCAAGTAAGGGATAATGTACATCCATTGGGTTGCTTTTTTAGAATAAAGCTCTTCAGACTTAACAACTGATAAATCTGTCTGTTTATTCTGCGCTAACAAACAGCTGCATGTACATTATCCTGCTTATAACACAGCTTTCTGAAACATTTGATTCTGATTGGGCAATCATGAAATTTCAAGGCATGTTTTTCCCAGATAACAACCCATAAAAGTAATAACACAAACTCATCCGTGTAATATGAATCGACTGTAAGTGAATATATTTATACTGTATATTAAATGCTTATGTCACTCCGCTGTTCTTGACTGAACAGCGTTTAATTAAAGAGCTAGTAAATTATTACAACTCAGTTCTGTGGCAAGTAGGCATGTAATAAACAGAATAATGTACATTCTGCCGGTTGTTTACACAGAATAAAGCCTGCGTAATGAATTAAATTAGATAGAACCTTAAAATTATCCCTTAAATAAAATTCTTTGCAATGTGGTGATTGAGCAAACAGAATGAAGTATTCCAGAGAGCCGTGTAATTCTGATCAATATTACAGTTCCTGCTTTTATCATTTATAATTGGCTCAAAAAAAGGATTTTTAAAGCATCAAAACTATGCAAAACAGCTTTAAAAGTCCCTGTACAGTAGATTGTGTATCATTTTTCAATTTATTTTAAGCAAAAACTAATAAAATCATGCACTTTTCCATGATATTCCTATTCACTGTTTCAACGTCCAAAACTCTTCTCAGGTATATTGAGTGTAAATCAATTGATGAACTATTAAAGAGACTCTATTGAAGGATCCCTCATTAAAAATCATTCATTAAAACACATTATTGAAATATACTTTAAAGGCCACTGACCTTCAGACTACATGGCTGTAATTTGTATATAAATGTCAATGTGTGACCTTTTGCTTAATTCGTATGCTTTTTTGTGCACAACAGTTAGATAGTATTATGCAATTGGTGTGTAGACGCATGCATTTCACCTTTGAGCAGCATTAAACACTGTATTGATAACATTTTTCTGATAATGACTTGTATTCTGATAAAAACAATTGGTTATGTTTCCATATTTGATGTTAAAGACAACACAGGTACATTAGAGGCACAGTTTGCCCTAAAATGGAAAGTCTGCTATTATGTCTTTATTTTGTTTTTACATTTTATTGACAATGTGGTCTTCATTGCATGCATTTGCTGTTTCAGTTTGACTTTTTGTATTTTTTTTTATTGTTAACAAAACATACAGGCTGAAAAATATAATGAGATATATCAATTCAACTACCCCCACCACCCTCCCCTGTGTCTCTTTAAACTGAGGTGTCCAATGAACAGAAGTTAACAGAAAAACTAAAACAAAGTACTATATAAAGTATCAAATATACGAAATTCTGCCATTATTAATTAATCTTGTTCCAGATCTGTTTGAGTTTCTTATTTTAAATAAACTGAAGAAGTAGATACCTAAACTTCAACTTTAATTTCTATAAAATAAACTTTAAAATATACTGAACAGCCATTGACTTCCATCATATTTTGAGTTTTTTTCCTTGTTTTTTTTCATGCAGTTTTGAGTGTAATTAGTTACTATATTTTAATCACTGAAATGTAAAGTAAGGGATTGCATGTAATTTTTACATAATTTAAGTACAGCTACATATAATACTTGCCTTAAATACTGAAAAATAATAAATTCCTCAAACACCTCCCTCAGACTATCAGGCTGATGAACACTTAACACACCCCACACAAACTCTTCCATACCTCTCACTGCACACCATCAATATGTAGCATGCACTGCACTTTAAGCAATCCATACTTAAAACAATACTGCCTACAGCTATGTGTACACCTATTCATTGTACATATTGCTGTCAACATTGCCAATTTTACATTGTACTGTTTTTTTTGCGGGGAGTATGCTGTTGTTTGTTGTTGTATTTGCACCATCTGTATTTTGCACCGTCTGGAGCCAGCACCTAAGCTTTTCACTCATCACAGCACACGTGCTTCTGATGATGTGACAATAAAAGGGATTTGATTTGATTCTACAGCTCTATGTTGATCAATTCAGAGGAGAGCAATTGTAATTTTTGTTCTACAAATACTGTATGTTCTGTAGAATACTTATATTTTTTAACAAAAAGAAAAGTTGCATGAATACACGATTAATTATTAAAAATGTAACCAAAGAATGTAATATTTGTTATCGAAATGCTTAAGAATGTGCTATTATGGATATAATAAATATGTAATATTTACTTTAAGTAAAGCTGAAAGGTCATGTAATAATTACACTCCCTATTGGGAATGTAAATAATGATCAGTAATTAATTACCTTTCTTATGTAACCCACTGTTTACATGCAAATGAGATGTAAACATCTGTCTGAACTCTATTTGATCTCTATATATTATCAAATTCTGAAGGACAGCTGATATCACACGATTCTGTTTAACCATTGACCACCGTCTCATTTGATATTTAATGATATATCTCCATTGTCGTGGTAAATAATTTGTATTATCTTATTTTTGATAAAGGAAGACACTTTCATGTAGTCATAAAATATTTACCATTGCTGTAATAAAACAATTTTTATAGATTACATATCATTACAAATATTTGTTATGTTTCACTCATATAATTGGTCATTTCGGGTTACAGTAGAATAAACATGTGAACGTGTAGGAAACTGTAAGCCATTGACTACCATACTAGTAACAAAAAAAAATACGATGGAAGTCAAGTGCTAAGAAATTATTTACACACATGACTTTTTTTGTCAAATTCTTCTGGGTAGGCCTGTTGTGGTGTAATTGTGGTTATTAATTTAAACCATGGCTGTTTCAAATGAATCATATTGAAGATTAATCATATTTGGTCATATGTTCGATTTTTATGAACCCCAAATCAGACAATTAATCATAAAAAGCACCTCAATATTTAGTTATATAATCGCATTTATTTTTTAAAGAATTTATATTTACATTTAGTCATTTAGCAGACGCTTTTATCCAAAGCGACTTACAAATGAGGACAAGGAAGCAATTCACACAGCTATAAGAGCAGCAGTGAATACGTTTTTTAACCGTAGTGGACATTATAAAGGGAGGGACTCATTGACTGCATCTGAAAGCTTATGCAGCTGACTTTTTGCCTTGCTGTCTTCGCTGTCTCTGAGAAAGATTATTGATAACTAAGAGTATATTTCCTTACTATAATACTGACTTCATGCTAGAAATTACCTCAAAAATAGAAAACATTGTGTAAAAAATGTTAATTTTCACACAAAATGATGCCATATTTAATTTTTTGGGTCAACTGTCCAACAATATATCTCTGCAGCCCATAGACCTCCAAATAAGAGAGAGTCCACAAGTGGGTTAGTAGACCTCCAAGTTGCAGGTACTTACTCTGCAAGTTAATTCAGAGTCTTCAAAGTAGAAAGCATTTACTCCCCAAGTAGTTTGAGAGACTACTAAGAGTGAGGGACTTACTCTACAAGTAGGTTGGGAGACCTTCAAGTGGTAGGGACTTGCTCTGCATGTAGGTTGGGAGTCTTTCAAGTGGAGAGGGATTTATGCCACAAGTAGGTTGGGAGATCTCCAAGTGGTAGGGACTTACTCCACAAGTAGGTTGAGAGACCTCCATGTGGAAAGGACTTACTTCGTAATTAGGTTCAGAGTCTTCCAAGTGGGAAGGATTTACACCGCAAGTAAGTTGGGAGACGTCCAAGTAGTAGTAACTTGCTCTGCAAGTAGGCTGGGAGTCTTTGAAGTGGTAGGGACTTACTCCGTAAGTTAGTACGAAGTCTTCCAAAAGGAAAGATTTATGCTGCAAGTAAGTTGGGAGACCTCCAAGTGGTAGGAACTTACTCCACAAGTAGGTTGGGAGTCTTCCAGTTAGTAGGGACTTACTCCACAAGTAGGTTGCGAGTCTTCCAAGTGAAATAGACGTACTCCACAAGAAGGTTGGGGGACCCCCAAGTGGTAGGGACTTGCTCTGCAAGTAGGTTGGAGGTCTTTCAAGTTGAAGGGATTTACGCCGCAAGTAAGTTGGGAGACCTCCAAGTGGTAGGGACTTGCTCTGTAAGTAGGTTGGGAGTCTTTCAAGTGGTATGGACTTACTCCGTAGGTAGGTTTGGAGTCTTCCAAGTGGAAAGGATTTACCACACAAATAGGTTGGGAGACATCCAAGTGGAAAGGACTTACTCTAAGTAGGTTAGGAGACTTCCAAGAGGTAGGGACTTAATCTGCAAGTAGGTAGGGAGACTTCCTAGAGGCAGGGAGTTATTCCACAAGTAGGTTGGAGGACCTCCATGTTGTAGGGACTTAGGCCCAATCCCAATTCTATTTTTGTACCCCTACCCTCTCTCCTTGGCCCTTACAACCGAGGGTGAAGGGGAAGGGCTTCGGTATTCACCCCTAAAAATTGGGACAACACTACAGCACCTGCACACGGCATCATATGTCCTTGCGATCTCATGCTTCATATGAGATCAGACGATCACGACTGCTGTAGTTATTCCAGTTGTGCTATTTTTTGGTATTTAACTTCAGGAAATCACTAAAGGGAATGATATTATCATAATAATGATATAATGTGGCAATAAGATCGTAACTATACTGTGCATTTACACAGTGGCTACTCATCAATGTAAACACACCAAAAACAACATTAACATTATAACAGACACTGTAAAAAGCTCATTCCCAGCCACTAGACATTATTGACAGGGTATTTGAGTGTCATTAAGTGTCAGACTGTGGGACTGCTGTACAGGAGTTATTATTATGGATTATAGATCGCGGAAAAAAAAAAATCGGAATAATGACAAAAAAATACTAATTTGTGGATCTCCTTACTTCCTGGTGCAGCTATTCTGCCGTTGTGGCTGGTGTATTCTGGGAAATTTTCTTACCCCTTGGTTTCGAGTGTGGTCCTGAAAAATTTTACCTCTTCCCCTTAGCCCTTCGCCTTCAAGCTAAAGAGAATTGACGTGTTCTGAACCCTTGACATGAACGCGCAAAATGAGGGGTAGGGGGAAGGGCTAAGGGGTAGAATTAGGATTGGGCCTTACTCTGCATGTAGGTTAGGAGACCTCCAAGTGGTAAGGACTTATGACAAAAGTAGGTTGAGAGACGTTCAAGTGGTAGGGACTTACTCCACAATATGGTTGGTAGTCTTCCAATTGATAGGGACTTACTCTACAAATAGTTTGAGAGACCTCCAAGTGGTAGGGACTTACTCCATAAGTAGGTTTGGAGTCTTCCAAGTGGGATGTATTTACGCCGCAAGTAGGTTGAGAGACCTTCAGATGGTTTATGTTTTCCAGAGGATAAGTGGTTGCCAGGTCTGAGTCTTGTTTCGGTCACACTTTATTTTGATGGTCCGTTTGTTGAATTAAGTTACATTGCATCTACATGCCAACTAATTCTCAATAGATTATAAGTAGACTGTCAGGTTGGGGTTAGGGTTGGGGTTAGTGTAAGTTGACATGTACTTGCAAAGTTTCTTATAGTCAGTTACATATCTGTTGAATGTCTGTATCAACGGACATTAAGCAGAAAGCCTACTAATACTCAAATGGACCAGCAAAATAAAGTGCTACCCTGGTTTCTTCCAAGGTTTGTTCTTCACATGCATCAGTTTTAGTTTTGGTTCCTTGTCACTGTCATCTCTAGCTTGCTTTGGTTTGGGGTAGCAGAGCTCTATCTTAGTGGAGTTGCTATTCAGTGGATCAGACTTCAGCAGAGACAATCAGTTTTAATTCAACTAGAACTACACCAGCATTCTACCATTACTCTCCTGTCTGCCTGATATGCTGGAATGTTTCTATAATTTCAAACATTGTTATGGCTTTCATTTTTTATTCTTCATCTATTTAAGCTGCTTTGACAATGTATAGAAATAAAGCTGACCTCCAAGTGGGAGGGACTTATGCAGCAAGTAGGTTGGGAGACCTTCAAGTGGGAGGGACTTTTTCAATTGTCTGTGACCCAAAACAAACAGTAAAACAGATAAGATTTGATCTTTGACAAGCAATGTGCTTGTTTTTTTCCTCCGGACCAATGCCAGCTGTGAAGACAGATCTGAATTTAACAGCTGATCTCAGTCTGATCTCACAGGTGTGATTGTACACGTCAAAGGGTTCAGATTTTATTTATAGGGTTATCATAGGTTGTAGTCCATCACTGTTGCCTCATTAGTTCCGCCCACAACACACCTCCATGTCCTTGTTTTTTTTCCCAGAAATAATCACAAAGCTCCATCTTCTTCTTATCAGTACTTAAAAACTAAAGCCTTTCGGGAGAAAAAAATGGATGCAGTACTACTCAACAGGTTTAAAGATTGGGCAAAATGAGCATGATCAACTCCCCCCCCCCCCCATTCCCAGCTTTTAATAATACATTTTTGGTCATACTTCATTTTGATGAATTGAGTTCCATTGCATCTACATGCCAACTAATTTTCATTAGATTATAAGTAAACTGTTGGGGTTGGGGTTAGGGTTATTGTAAGTTGACATGTACTTGCAAAATTTCTTATAGTCACTTAAATGTCTGTTGACGAAGCAGTCTCAACAGATATTATACAGACAGTCTACTAATACTCAAATGGACCATCAAAATAAAGTGTTACCCATTTTTACATAGATCTTACATGACATTAGTCAGCAAAAAATCCATGTTTGATTTTAAATTTAAGTAGCAATGAATTACAGTATAACGTAATTGCTATATATTTCTGTGAGATCTGTGCAGTCATACCCGTTCGGATGCGGGTTCAGAGGTGATGCTGATTTTGTCACTAATGGCAAGGTTCATTTCTGAATCTGAGTTTGTGAATCCGGGGTTCTGCTGGCCACATTCTGAAGACTGGCATTGATTGTGACCCTGCTGAAATACAACACAATTCACATGATTACTGCATGCTTTTTTTTAAAAAAAAGAAAAACACATCTGACCATCAAGGAAGATCTGGAACTGCACCGTTTATTATTATACGACATGTAATAAACAGCCATAGGTCATCATCACAAAATAAACGCTATCAGTGCGCTGGGAGATAATGACCTGCTGACTGCGCACTGTGCTGCTCTTTATGCAACTACTACAGTATATCAAACTGTAAAAACAAATACAGCCCGTTGATTAGAGGTTAAATCACTTTATTAGACTGTAAAGTGCAGTAATCTCAGTGTATGGACAAGTATAAAATAGTATCATCTTTTTGTGTCCTATACAGAGTATAATTCAACACTTATCTAGATGCCACACTTTTGAGTTCTTGGAACGCATTCAAAAACATTCCTGACACTAGATAAGATGAGATAAATGTACCTCATATTCTGGTTTGAGGACAATCTTCAGGATTTTTTCAATGATGTAAAGTGCGTAGAATCCACCGAAGACCCCGACAGACTGAAGCACGTAACCATCTGCTTTTGGGTCAAACCCGAATGCCTGTATACATAGAAGAATTGATCATGTAAATGTGTTTTTGAACGAGTTAAGCCAGATACCAGGCCTTTCCATGCACACACACACACACACACACACACACACACACACACACACACACACACACACACACACACACATTATAGCTGTATGGGCCTTTCCCCCAGATATAGTGATGTTTCTACTGTACAGACTGTATGTTCTGTCTCCTAAACCCAACCTTCACAGAAAACAATCTGCACTTTTACATCTTCAAAATACTTCATTCTGTCTGATTTACGAGCCGTTTTGCCCATCAGAACCAAAATAATGTCCCTACAAGGTCAAAATTTACTGGTATTACTATACTTGTGGGGACATTTGGTCCCCAGAACATGATGAATACCAGGACCACACACACACTAACACACATGCACGTGCAGACACACACACAATTGCACACAAATGCACACAGACACAACTGAATGCGCACAAACACAAATGCACACATACACATGCACACGAAGAGACAAAAATACACACAAATATATACACACACACACAAATACACACACATAAATGCATGTGCCAACATGTGCACACATAAATGTGCACACATATATACGAGTGCACATGCACACATGCGCATGCAGACACAGAAATACACAAACAAACATACAGATATATACATGTGCGCACACACAAATGCAGACGCATGTACACACATAATTGCATATGCACACACATACACACAAATGTGCACACATACTTGCACCCACACAGACAAAAATACACACAAACATATATATAAATTTACATACGCAAGCACACAGACACACACATAAACGCATGTGTACGCACACACACACACGTGCACGCATATACACAAATACACATGCACAAAAATAAATGCACACTCAGCGATGGCAGGTATTTATGATACATGTGTGCAAAATATGTATTTTAAATATAAAATAGTATTTGGTAGTTTGTATTTGATGAGGTTTATGGAAATGAGTTCATATTTTGTATTAAAATGCTTTATTGTCTTGTATTTTTGTGTTTTTAAAATACTGTAAAATACTTTGCAAGAAGTCTTCAGTACATGATCATAAAAATGAGACTTTCTCAGTTATTTCCCTAAGCTTCAGAATAGAATTGAATAAACTAATTAACTTTATATTCCTTTTTTTAGCAAGTGTTTTTATCAGTTTTACATTTTCCAATAATTACCAAACAACACAACAATAATACAAGGAATAAGCATGATAATACAAAGAAAATAATGGGTATAATAATTAAAATAAAGAAAAATAGATACAAAAATAATTAAAGAAAAAAAAAGTTATTATTGAAAAAACAATTAGGGCAAATAAATGGTTTCAATGAAAATACAGAGACAGTCAATAGGGGTAGTGAGCATATTAAGCATTACTGCTGCTCAGAATCTGCATTATGTTGGTCCAGATGATCAAGAATGGTTGAGACTCTTTCCATGTGCAATATTTGAGTAAGATAAGTTAACCATGTCTTAAATTGAGGAACAGAATCTGGTTTCCACAGTTTTAGAATGACACTCTTCGCAATAATCATTCCATAAATGATGGTGCTTTGTATGGACACATTATGATCCAGCAGATAACTAAAGTACCCAAATATAGCAATTTCTGAGTCGTGTGTAAAGGTAAAGCCAAACATATCGGAAAGCCATTTAAATATGTCACACCAGAAATCATAAAGATTTGGACACGGCCAAAAGAGGTGGGTCAGGGAGCCTTGAGCAGACTTACACCGGTCACATGTAGTGGAGATGGTAGGGAAAATTCTGTGTAATTTAGATTTTGAGTAGTGCAGTCTATGCATTACTTTAAATTGAATTAACTGATGCCTGGAGTTAATAGAACAAGATTGAATTCGACTGAGGCTTTCCTCCCATGTATCAGTCTCAATCTGTATACCCAGTTCCTCTTCCCAAGCATTCTTCAAATGAACTGTAGAGTAACTCAGTTCTTGAGAAAACACATCTACAAAATCTGTTTTAAAAGTGTTTTATTGAGTTATTCATTGCATTGCATAGCGTTAGCAAATATTACAACATCTCTAGTTTTTTTTTACAAAAAAGAAATCAACAAATTAAATGACACACACATAGAAATCAATAATAAATAATAATAATTTAAATAATAATAAATAAATAAATAAATGAAATTTAATTTTTTTTTATTAATAATAATAATAATAATAATAAATAAATAAAATAAAATAATTAGTAATTCCTACAAACCCAGAATACACTTTTCAAAGAACACAAAATGTCTAACCCCTAAAACCCACCCCACCCCTGGGACTAAAGCTTGTTGTTGTGACCTTCACCATCTGGGTTTTTAACCTACACTTTCAAGATAGAGGAGAAGAGGAGACCAAATCAGATTTCTTATGGCAAAGAAATTGAAAAAAATTGACAAATTTTTTTCAATTTCTTTGCCATAAGAAATCTGATCCTTTCCAGATGTGCTAATTTAGTTAATTCTTCCAGCCAAGATCTAAATGATGGGGATTCTGTTGATTTCCAAAACCTTAGAACCAGCTTCTTTGCCACAATAAGGCTGTAAGACAACAGTTGTTTTTGAGAATCCTGGAGTGATCTAGTTTTGTCTGAAATTCCAAATATGACCAAAAGTGGGTCGAAAACTAATTCACGATGTAAAATTTTGGATAGAGTTTTAAATATTTCAGCCCAAAATGGGATCAATTTATAGCACAGAGCATAACTTGAGGGTACAACTTTTTTTAAGGTTTTGGCAACTGGCATGTAATTACACACAAGCACCCAAAAATCCTCGAGCAGTCCGTAAGCTTAAATGTTCCTGAAATAAAGGGTCGCACTTGTGTTTGCAGTGAAAATGAACACATTGTCTATAACAGCTGATGGCAGATGTCTTAGATGCTCTTTGTCCTCACATTTTACACCTGCCCTAAATTGAGTTCATTTTGGTATTCTTTCTTTGACATACTATCAAGGGCTCTTAATATTCCTGTGAAACCCTGCCCAATAATAGCACTTTTCGGTCTACCTCCTAATGACACTTTATATAATAAGTGCCATATTGATATTATTGCATTCGCCTCATTGCTAGCCAGAAGGAAAATATTGCTAAATTGGAAATCCCCATATGTCCCTGCAAATCTTTCCTGGCTGAAAGACCTAATGTTTTTTTTGCATTTGGAAAAAGTGAAACGCTCTATTAGGGACTCAGTCAGTTTATTTTATAAATAGAGGAGCCCTGTGATTTCTTTTGTCGACACCATACCTTCTTTTTAGATTTAAACCACCCCCTCCCCTCCCGTTTTTTTATTTTATTTTTATTTGATATTTTTGTGGGGTCAATTTGGGTTGGGTTTAGGGTAATGTTTCAGTTGTTTACATGACTGTATTTCATTATTACACAATGTTTAAAACCAGCAGATTATACTATTCAGTGCATGTCGTGTACTTACTGTCATTCAAGTTTCTGCTTAATAAAATATTATATATAAAAAAATGAACACATTGAAAACGAGTAGGAAACTAATTTACTTTAGCGGAAAGCCTTCATACTGCACCCAAATAAAATCTTACTGATGTTATTTTTTAAGACATCAAACTCAATTTGCGAGCAACTCAACGTAAAACACACTTAGTTTTATTTATTCACACACTGCTAAAAAAACAAGAAATCAGGATTAAATGTTTAAGCTGAATCAAATTAACCTCATGAGTGATTTGAATTTACATCAGATTAAACTCCAATAAAATAGCTTGCGTTACTTAAAATATTGAATAAGTTCATAATTACTTATTTTAATAGTAAGTTATAGCTAAAATAAAAACATATGTTGTCCTGACTCATAGATCAAATAATTTTGTACAGTGTGTTCCAGCCTGATCTCACGAGAAAACGCAAGTATTTTGCGTTTTGTCAGTTTAGTGGCTAATTCGTATGAGTTCAGTCGTACGAAATTGTACAGTTTTAAAAAGGAGGCGTGGCACCTAACCCCACCCCTAAATCCAACCGTCATTCGGGGGATGAGCAAATCGTACTAAATTGTATGAATTAGATCGTACGAATTCATACGAATTAGCCACTAAGTCAAAAAGTTACGAATTGCCGTGAGATTGTGTTGTGAGTTCCATCATAATTCATAATATGATATTTATTTGGGCACAAAGAAGATTCTCTATTAAATGTCAATGTGGGATCTTTGGCCCCACATATAACCCAGTGTGCGAGAAATCTCTGTGTTATGTTTGATGAAAACAAACAGATCAGTTCTGTCGTAAAATCCTGCACCTCAGACAATTTTTATTATTTGTATACAAGGGAACACTTTCATTTGATGGTCCATTTGAGTATTAGTAAACTGTCTGCTTAATATCTGATGAAACAGACATTCAACAGATATAAGAAACTTTGCAAGTACATGTCAACTTACACTAACCCTACCCCCAACCTAACAGTCTACTTATACTTTAATGAGAATTAGATGCAATGTAACTTAAATTCAACAAACGGACCATCAAAATAAAGTGTGACCGTATACAAAGCTGTCAGTAATCTTGCTCAGACTTGCTCTGTCCGTATACCCTGTCTCGATCATTGAGATGTTATGATCTCAATTTACTCCCCATGCCTAGAACACACCTTTAAAAACGAGACGATCGAGTGTTTGCAGTTGCTGATCCTAAACTCTGGAACACTCTACCAACTTACATTAGACTTTCCCCCTTAATTTCTGTGTTTAAGTCCGATTTTAAGACCTACTGTATCTATTTCCTCTCGCTTTTAATACTCCTTGATCACTGTTTTGTTGCTTTTATTTGCTGAATGTTGGTCAACTTTGGCTGTTTTTAAATGAGCTTTATAAATAAATATAGAAAACTGATTTATTTATTTATCTGCATCTGCAGATCAGCTACTGGCATCTGGAACAGCCTATGAAGTATTGTAGGAATCGCCACTGTAGGGCTTATTTGCATGTCGTTTGTCTTATTTCTTGGCATCTACATCAGCAATCCATCTAAAACTTTCATTATTTATGCAGTTAACTCATTCTCCTGAGATGTTTTTCAGTTCTGCTTTAGCTGGAAGAGTCTCAGTTTACCCCCTAAGTGAACATCTTTAGCATCTTTAGGTGTTTTTTTATTTCTAAAGTTTCTCTGCATTTCCACGTGCAGCACTGAGACTGAGAGTGATGATGTTCTGAAGCTCCACATCCTGACGTTTTATTCCATCACATTACTTAAGCAAAGATGCTGAATTGTACACTATACTGCCATTATATATTATTGATCTTAGCATTGTGCAGTATACTATTTTCAATTGATTTTGTTGACATTTGTCTGTTATTTTCTTCCATCCATACTCTAAGCATTGACCACATTCTTGATCAATTTTCTGTTCTGATCTCAAGCCTAGGCAAATAAAGCATCAATCTGAGGCCGCATTTTAATGATATCATCATGTGGACTTCTTACAAAGTATTTTACAGTATTTAATGATACAAGACTTGTCTGCGCCAGTGGTGTAGTGGTTAGTGCATTGACACATGCACTCTGGTGCTCGCGGCGACCCGAGTTTGATTCCCGCCTTGTGGTCCTATGCCGATCCTTCCCCTCTCTCTGCTTTACATTTAGTCATTTAGCAGACGCTTTTATCCAAAGTGACTTATAAATAAGGACAAGGAAGCAATTTGCACAACTATAAGAGCAGCAGTGAACAAGTGCTATAGACAAGTTTCAGGTGTGTAAAGTCTAAGAAGCAAAGCATTAGTAATGTTGTTTTTTTGAGAGAGTACAGTGGTATAGCCAGAGAGGCAGTTACAGATTAGGAAGGAAACTGGAGACTAAATAGTTGCGTTTTTAGTCGTTTCTTGAAGACAGCAAGAGACTCTGCTGTTCTGATGTAGTTAGGGAGTTCATTCCACCAACTGGGCAGATTGAATGTGAGAGTTCGGGAAAGTGATTTCTTCCCTCTTTGGGATGGAACCACGAGGCGACGTTCATTCACAGAACGCAAGTTTCTGGAGGGCACATACATCTGCAGAAGTGAGAGCAGATACGAAGGAGCAAAGCCAGAGGTCGCTTTGTAAGCAAACATCAGAGCTTTGAATTTGATGCGAGCAGCAACTGGCAGCCAGTGCAAACGGGTGAGTAGCGGAGTGACATGTGCTCTTTTGGGTTCATCAAAGACCACTCGTGCTGCAGCGTTCTGAAGCAGCTGAAGAGGTTTGATAGAACTAGCTGGTAGCCCGGCTAGCAGAGAGTTGCAATAGTCCAGTTTGGAGAGAACAAGAGCTTGAACAATGAGTTGAGCTGCATGTTCAGATAGGAAGGGTCGGACCTTTCTGATGTTGTAGAGTGCGAATCTGCAAGATCGAGCAGTTCTAGAAATGTGCTCAGAGAAGTTCAGTTGGTCATCAATCGTTACTCCAAGGCTTTTTACCATTTTGGATGTAGTGATGGTTGCTCCGTCCATCTGGATTGAGAAGTTATGGTGAAGAGTCGGGTTGGCAGAAACTTCAAGCATTTCCGTTTTCGTGAGGTTAAGCTGGAGATGATGATCTTTCATCCAGTGTGAAATGTCTGACAGGCAGGCTGAAATGCGAGCTGGAACCGAGGGATCATCAGGGTGAAAAGAGAGGTATAGCTGGGTATCATCAGCATAGCAGTGGTAGGAAAATCCATGTTTCTGGATGACTGGTCCTAAAGATGCCGTGTAGATAGAGAAGAGAATTGGTCCAAAAACAGAGCCCTGAGGTACCCCAGTGTTTAGATGCTGTAGGTTGGACACCTCTCCCCTCCAGGACACCCTGAATGACCTGTCCGAGAGGTAGGAACTGAACCATTGAATAACAGTGCCTGCGACGCCCAGTGACTCAAGCGTAGAATTTCCTGTCAATACTCTCTACTGTCCTATCTAATAAAAGTGAAAATCCCTAAAAAATAATTATAAAAATACAAGACTCTAAAGTATTCTGATACAAAATATAAACCCATTTTCATAAACCCCATCAAAACAAATGACAAAATACTATTTTTATATTTGAAGTACGCATTTGAAATGCATCATAAATACTGCCCATCTCTGTGCAATACGATGTTCTGACTCATTATCTGCATTGAATGATGTAAACCATAGGATATCATCTTAAGACAGGACTTTCTGTATGAAATGCATGCAAAAAAAGAGAAACACAAGTGACCTTTGGGTTACAAGTTCAACTCACTAACTATTAGGCCACAACTTATAGGTGAACGAAGTGACAGAGAATATTTGTTGTTGTAAATCAGTGTTGACTAAGTCAGTTTAATGGTGAAGGGATTGATCCCATAGGTTTACTGATGGAAGGTTTGTGTAGAACTGTCACGCTCTGTTGTAAAAGTATTTTGTAGTTTATTTTGATACAAGTAAAACTGATGTATTTGGTATTTTATTTTAAAAATACATTTCAGTGTGTTTTGCCCAGCCCTGTGCATACACACACACAAATGTTCTCACACAAACACATAAATGCACATATACACATGCACATGTGCACAGACAAGCACATGCACAAACACACACACACACAAATGCATGCACACAAACAAAAACCACACACAGATGCACACACACACACACAAATGCATGCACACAAACAAAAACCACACACAGATGCACACACACATACACAAATGCATGCACACAAACAAAAACCACACACAGATGCACACACACATACACAAATGCATACACACAAACAAAAACCACACACAGATGCACACACACATACACAAATGCATACACACAAACAAAAACCACACACACATGCACACATACACAAATGTATGCACACAAACAAAAACCACACACAGATGCGCACACACATACACAAATGCATGCACACAAACAAAAACCACACACAGATGCACACACACACATACACAAATGCATGCACACAAACAAAAACCACACACAGATGCACACACACACATACACAAATGCATGCACACAAACAAAAACCATACACAGATGCACACACACATACATACACAAATGCATGCACACAAACAAAAACCACACACAGATGCACACACACATACACAAATGCATGCACACAAACAAAAACCACACACAGATGAACACACACACATACACAAATGCATGCACACAAACAAAAACCACACACAGATGAACACACACACATACACAAATGCATGCACACAAACAAAAACCACACACAGATGCACACACACACAAATGCATGCACACAAACAAAAACCACACACAGATGCACACACACATACATACACAAATGCATACACACAAACAAAAACCACACACAGATGCACACACACACACACAAATGCATGCACACAAACAAAAACTGCACACACATACACACACACACACACACAAATGCATGCACACAAACAAAAACCACACACAGATGAACACACACACATACACAAATGAATGCACACAAACAAAAACCGCACACAGATGCACACACACATACACAAATGCATGCACACAAACAAAAACCACACACAGATGCACACACACATACATACACAAATGCATACACACAAACAAAAACCACACACAGATGCACACACACACACACAAATGCATGCACACAAACAAAAACCACACACAGATGCACACACACATACACAAATGCATGCACACAAACAAAAACCGCACACAGATGCGCACACACATACACAAATGCACGCACACACATACATACAGAGGCCTACATACACACATACATATACACACACAGTTGGTTTAAAGTTAAACATTACAACATGCAAACATTCATTCATTCATTCATTTACTTTTCGGCTTAGTCCCTTTATTAATCCGGGGTCGCCACAGCGGAATGAACCGCCAACTTATCCAGCATATGTTTTATGCAGCGGATGCCCTTCCAGCCACAACCCATACCTGGGAAACATCCATACACACTCATTCACACTCATACACTATGGACAATTAGCCTTTCCAATTCTCCTGTACCACATGTGTTTGGACTGTGGGGGGAAACCAGAGCACCAGAAACCCACGCCGACACGGGGAGAACATGCAAACAATCACATATTAAAGGGGCAGTTCACCTAAAAATCAAAAGTTACTCACTATTTACTCTCCCTCAAGTGGTTTCAAACCTTTCTAAGTTTCTTTCCTCTGTTGAACACAAAAGAAGATATTTTGAAGAATGTTGAAAACCTGTAACCATTGACTTACATAGTAGAAAGAACAAATACTATGGAAGAAAGAAACTCAGAAATGTTTGAAACAAGTCAAGTCGAGTCAATGATGACAGACTGTTTATTTTTGGGTGAACTGTCCCTTTAAGCACTCATCAGAACAAAACAATAATGTGTGAAGCGAAGGAGTCCAGTACAAAGAGCATGACTACGTCATTAGTTATGAATAATCTACATCAGCATCATTGAGCTGATAAGAGCAATTAAAGATGTTCAGTGGAAACCTGCGGGTCCGAGGTTTCACTGCAGGAATGAACCAGTTTTAGGTTATTGGGTTCGGTTTGTGCTCCAGCACTGCAGTAACCTGACCTGGGCTGCGTTTCACTAAAATAAGCCTAAGTAGATCATAAAAATGATCATGCGATTGATCTTAATATTACAGTCTGTCTCTCAAAAGCCTTAGAATTATTACAATTATATTTTCCTCCAATCTCTGTTTAACAGAAGAAAGATTTCAGCACATTTGGAAACATAATAGTTTTAATAACTCATTTCTAATTCATTTTCAGTGTAAATTATAACATGTTTAAAAGCCCAAATCCTTCTCTAATTCCAAAGAGAAATGCACTAATGTTTGTTTATATTATTATTTGGTTAATAAAAAACACTTTAAAATATAAAGAGTTTTCATGTGATTGACTAAACTAGCAGTGTTTTAAAATGAATCAATGCTTAATAGCCGTGATTATTCCTTAGACCAGAGATGCCCAAACCAGAGCTCGCGGGCCAAAGTTGGCCCATGGTAACCTTTGATTTGGCCCGCCAGCCAATCAGAGAAGAGATGGACAAATGATGGGGAAGTTTGGGGCGAATCCCTCAAACTGAGGTCGTCATTTCTCATTTATCATAATCTTTTGTTAGTTTTTTAATAGCTGAGCTACAAAAAAGCAAAACTGAAATGAAATGTTTCAATTAAATATGAATTAATCAGATTATTAATGGGTCATGATACCCTAAAACACATTTTTCAGATGTTGACCGATATATATATATTCTTTGTGTTGTAAATGAGATTGTTTATGGTTTTATTGTAAGAAGTATTTATAAAATCTCAAATATATATTATTATTGATATGATTGAAGTTTTTATATATATATATATTCATTCATTTTCTTTTTTCGGCTTAGTCCCTTTATTAATCAGGGGTCGCCACAGTGGAATGAACCGCCAACGTATCCAGCATATGTTTTACACAGCGTATGCCCTTCTAGCTGCAACCCATCATTGGGAAACACCCATACACACTCATTCTCATACAGACACACACTCATACACTACGGACAATTGAGTTCATCAATTCCGCTATAGCGCATGTGTTTGGACTGTGGGGGAAACCGGAGCACCCGGAGGAAACCCACGGCAACTCGAGGAGAACATGCAAACTCCACACAGAAACGCCAACTGACCCAGCCGGGGCTCAAACCAGCAACTTTCTTGCTGTGAGGTGACAGTGCAAGCAACTGCGCCACCACGTCGCCCTTTTTTATATATATATATATATTTTATATTATTAAATTAGGGTGTTACCTACTTTAATGTAATACAGCTTGGTATTTTTAGCTTCGGCCCACCACCCTCAATCAAGTTTGGATTTTGGTCCTTCATAAGAAAAAGTTTGGGCACCCCTGAATTAGATTATAATCATTCATTCATTTTCTTTTCGGCTTAGACCCTAAATTAATCTGGGGTCGCCACAGCAGAATGAACCGCCAACTCATCCAGCATTTGTTTTATGCAGTGAATGCCCTTCTAGCTGCAACCAATCACTGGGAAACATCCATACACACTTATTCACACACACATACACAATGAACAATTTAGCTTACCCAATTCACCTGTACCACATGTCTTTGGACTGTGGGGGAAACCAGAGCACCCAGAGGAAACGCACGCGAACGCAGGGAGAACATGCAAACTCCACACAGAAACACCAACTGACCCAGCCGAGGCTCAAATCAGCGACCTTCTTGCTGTGAGGCAACAGCACTACTTACTGCGCCTAGACTATAATCTTACAACCAAAATCTATAATCGTTGCGTCCCTAATATAAACTGATGATTCAATATAATGTTACTGTATACTTTCTCTGTTAATTGATGTTTTCTCTGTGAATTTATGTGTTAATTCACTTCAGATATGAAATAAAACACTTGTAACTTTCATTTAAGGTTGATAATGTAAATACAATGAGATGCACACGTTCGGTAAACAAAGCGA
The DNA here is from genome assembly GCF_903798145.1 of Danio aesculapii. NCBI lineage: Eukaryota > Metazoa > Chordata > Actinopteri > Cypriniformes > Danionidae > Danio > Danio aesculapii. The sequence continues at coordinate 55,446,953 of NC_079448.1, read as the reverse complement.
GTCTCTCAGAACAATATATCCACTAACAAACTGAAAACATTTCTTTACAGACTGCAGTCACACACTGATTCTGTGTAGGACTAGTTATTAGACAAGGCTTGCTATGAGCTAAATAAATAAAAAATAAAGAGTTTTTCTTTTTGTGAAATATAATAAAAGAAATATAAACACATTTCTAAACATAATAGTTTTAATAACTCATTTCTAATAACTGATGTATTTTCTCTTTGTCATTTCACTTTGTCTTTGTTTGGAAGCATATAGATAATTACTTGAATAAAACTGTTGTAGTAATTATAATTGTTGCTGTGGTACGACACTACTGTAGTAATAAACAAATCATTCAATAGGCTTCAGTTTCTATGATCATACACCATCACAATACACCACAGTTTACACTAACGGTACACTATTTACTACAGTTTATCAGTCTACTATGCTACAGTATTCGCTAACAAAGAAACGTTTTGGAAGTCTGTAAAAGCTGTTCGGCATTTCTTATTTTGGCTGATTTAAACAATGATAAACAACATAAAACAGAAACATTTTGATGCTGTGATAGCGATTTCCATGTAGAATAATCATGTATATTGCGTGTCATCAATGACATCATGTGAAAACAACCTATATGTCATTTCAATAGTTGAAAAATATATGCAAATGACCATTTTTTACAATTTTTTGCAATATATCTTGCACATATATGCCATATTTTATATATGTAAAATCTAAACATTTATGTTATTCTTGTTTATGTTATTATTTATTATTAATATTTATGTTATCTAAACATATTGTTACACGTGCTGCTGATGATGTGACAATAAAAGTGACTTGATATTCATGTATAGCAGCGTACATTTGAGAGCTTGCAAGCAGTTTAGTCCACAAACAGAGGAAATCAGCGCACAAGCATCACACAAGATAGAGAGCATTGTTTGTTATTGTTTGTATGAAGTAGCCTGCTTCATTGAGAACATGAGCTACCATTTTACATTGCTGCTAGACGGATTTGCATCTCAATCTCCTCAACACACACGAGATTCAATTGACAAAATACCAATTTCACTTAATTTTACTACGCAGCATTCAGGCGCTGTTGCTCTACTGCCGCCTCATTGAGGTCGTTTAAGTAATTTTAGTTAATCATAAGTTGTTCACTGAAGACATAACATAGCACAACTAAACGTAATGAAGTAGACAGCAGTAGACCTGCTATTTCTGTGTGATGTGAGGCAAAATGGAATCTATTGTGGTGGAACTCGATCTTGTGCAATGTGGAGACGAGACGCAGCGCTGTTCAGCACTTTTTCAGAAAATTACATTTGTATTTTTATGTATCTGAGCAATGCTCTGTCATAAAAAAAGGTTAAATTAAATAAATACAGATCTTACAACCATATATAATCTGTATACACTTTATTTCTCTGCTAAAAAGACTCGAAAAGACTCGAAAGTCTAACCGTAGGACTTTGCACTTGACTTGAGACTTGTTGCCTTTGACTTAAAACTTGACTCGGGACTTGACTTGGGACTTGAGGGCAATGAATTGAGACTTACTTGTGACTTGCCAAACAATGACTTTGTTCCACCTCTGGTATACAGTTGAAGTCAGAATTATTTCTTTTATTTAATAATTTTCTTTAATATTTCCCAAATGATGTTTAACAGATTCAGGAAATTTCTCACAGTATGTCTGATAATATTTTTTCTTCTGGAGAAAGTCTTATTTGTTTTATTTCGGCTAGAATAAAAGCAGCTTTGAATTTTTTAAACACCATTTTAAGGTCAATATTATTAGCCCCTTTAAGCTATATTTGTTTCTCGATAGTCTACAGAACAAACCATCATTATACAATGACTTGCCTAATTACCCTAACCTGCCTAGTTAACCTAATTAACCTAGTTAAGCCTTTAAATGTCACATTAAGCTGTATAGAAGTGTCTTGAAGAATATCTAGTCTAATATTATTTACTGTCATCATGACAAAGAGAAAATAAATCAGTGATTAGAGATGAGTTATTAAAACTATTATGATTAGAAATGTGTTGAAGAAATCTGCTCTCTGTTAAACAGAAATTGGGGAAAAAACTAAACAGGGGGGCTGATAATTCAGGGGGTCTAATATTTATGACTTCAACTGTATATATTTTATGTTATTTGTATATGTTTTGCCATATCAGAGCCCTGCACGGGCCTTAAGCCCTAGCCTGGCCCTGGCCTGGGAAGAACAGGCTGTAGCCCTGCCCTTGTCTAACAGCTTATCAAAATCTGAGTCCGACTCGAAGCCTGTCTTTTTTCCGCCAAACAGCTTACACTGTTACAGACATTAAAATAGACAGGGTTTGTATTTAATAGAAAGTTGCTGGTTTGTTTTGTCATAATAATCTGGAGAAATGTTTGTTTTTTTTGTTCATTTTTTTATGTAAGTTTTAGTTTTATAAGTGACACCGATATCCAATTTACAAGTTGTGCATTGTGCATAACCAGTCGGTTCATCATTTAAAGTTGTCACGATTTAAAAAGTTTGCCTTTCCTCTAGCGTTTTTCACAGATTTAAGTTCGCTATTGGCAATATTTCTCTTTATGTTCTCCATTGCACATGGCTGGAAATCTCTATGTGAAAGGCATCACTGGTGTATCCGGACCTCCCGCATTATTAGATCTCAAGTTTTTTTCTAATGCAGGCCTGAAGCCTGATATGCGTGCTATAGCTATGATGTGAAATTTGGCCCGAAGCTCAGCCCTAGGTGCATAATAAAGTCCCAACAGGCTCAAGCTCAAATGCTGTATATCACATTTCCATACGGCGTGTGATTAGTGATTAGTTTTGTACATTTACAATATACTATAACAAAAACAAACTAATAAAAATAAAGAAACGAATTAAAAACTAACCCAATTAAATGAAATCACTGAACAGAAATGAATAAAAGTATTTACATAAAATTAAATACATTTACATTTAGTCATTTAGCAGACGCTTTTATCCAAAGCGACTTATAAATGAGGACAAGGAAGCAATTTACACAACTATAAGAGCAGCAGTGAACAAGTGCTGTAGACAAGTTTCAGGTGTTTGATATATGCTTAAAAAGACTGGAAAACAATAGGGAAATAGGGATAAACTCTAAAAGAAATCTGTCAATGAAATGTATTGAGGCTCTGGTTTCCCCCACAGTCCAAACACATGCGCTATAGGTGAATTGGGAGGGCTAATTTGTCCGTAGTGTATGAGTGTGTATGGATGTTTCCCAGAAATGGGTTGCAGCAGGAAGGGCATCCGCTGCATGAAACATTTGCTGGATAAGTTGGCGGTTCATTCCGCTGTGGCGACCCCTGATTAATAAAGGGACTAAGCCGAAAAGAAAATGAATGAATGAATGAAAATGTATTGCCACGTTGCATGTAAGCCACGTTGAAAACGCGACGCGTGCCGCTTTGTTTACGGATTTAACGTTAAAGGCTTTTGTGAGCTCGCGTTCCACTGCCGTTTGTCGTTGCTATGGCCATCGTAAGCTAGGAGACGGGAGACTCGTGTCGATCTCCCTAGTTCTGAGGAGGAGCGTGATGTGTGTTTGTGTTTGTGTGTGTGTGTGAGAAAAAGAGCAGGTCGAGTGTGTGACGGCTAGGAGACAGGAAACTCGTGTCGATCTCCCTAGTTCTTCTGAGGAGCGTAATGTATGTGTGTGTGTGTGTGTGTGTGTGTGAGAGAGAGAGAGAAAAAGAGCAGGTCGAGTGTGTGACGGCTAGGGGCTAGGAGACAGGAAACTCGTGTCGATCTCCCTAGTTCTTCTGAGGAGCGTAATGTATGTGTGTGTGTGTGTGTGTGTGAGAGAGAAAAAGAGCAGGTGGAGTGTGTGACGGCTAGGGGCTAGGAGACTCGCGTCGATCTCCCCAGTTCTTCTGAGGAGGGTTGTGTGTGTGTGTGTGTGTGTGTGTGTGTGTGTGCGTGTGTGTGTGTGTGTGTGTGTGTGTGTGTGTGTGTGTGAAAAAAGCCTTACACTATGAAGCGTGTATGCACTGTGACTACTATATTGTTGATTATCTGCTGGGCATTTCACTCTGTCTCACGCTGAAGCCTGTCAGTGTCGACCAATCGCAGCAGGCTGTCATCGGTCCAATCAGCGCAGATTAGCTTCGCGTTGAGGACGGGTTTGGTTACAAATGAATCGCTGAACGATTCATATGGGAGTCGCTGGGATAATTAGTTAAAAATAAATGCAGATTATAAGACCATGACAGTGTTGTTTGACCTTGCATGCATATTAGACTGTTGTTGGAGACCCTTACAACCTAATTATGACCCTATTTCATGTATAATATGGGCTCTTTAATAACCTTAGGTTTTTTTAACCATGTTTTTTGTCAGCTATTGTCGCAGTCTGCATGTAGCTGCTTTATAAACATTTCTATAATGATTATTTGGTTAAACGTTTAGTAAAACAATGCCATGTAAGGTTATATATCAGCCCTTTAAAAATGGGCGGTGACTTCTAAGTAGCACGCAAACATGTGTTCATTATGTGACATGCTTTAGGAAACACACATGGAGATGCAATGAATGTTGCATGCACAGAAGATCTGAAGAACCACAATACACCCTTATTGAGAAACTCAGCCCTGAATGACAGTAAACAGAGTAATGTACTGTGCTTTACCTCAGGTATGAGCTGCAGAGCACCGTTGCAGAAAAGTGTGCCCACCCCCAGGCCCAGGAAATAAGTGAGCACTTTAGGGAAGAAGGGTTTTTTGGTGATGGGGACGAGGGTCATGCCCAGCAGAGAAGCCAGATTAATGATGGTCACCGCCAGGAAGGCATAACCCCAAACTGCAGGAGGAGGAACAAAGCTGAAAATCACACTGGCGACGGTGTTGAATGCTGCATGACATACTGTACCACCCTCCAAAAAATGAGTGGGAGAAGGTTTGAATGCATGCTATAACGTGTTTCCCCTCACTGTCCTGCATTTGTGTGTTTCTCACCATGTAGATCGGAGTCCTCGGTGTGTGTCGGAGGGTCCGTCGGGCAGGGCGGCAGCACGGCTTTATTGAGCAGCGCAGGACACACAGTATACAGATGCTCTTCAGTCAGGACAGAGGTGTTGTGGAACCCGTAATGCAGCAGGATCTCCTCTGCATTCATGCACTGACACACACACACACACACACACACACACACACACACACACACACACACACACACACACACACACACAAGGAAATAATTATTAATTATATTAATAACACTGTATTTAAATTATTTTAAATGATATATATATTTATTCAATTATTTTTCTAATTATTAAGCATTATTATTATTATTTCTAATTGCTAGATCTGAAAATAAATGTAATTACCCAATAAGGAATTGACTCACTACTTAAAATCCCAATAAATCTTGATGCATCCGCTGTGAAAAATACATGACAGTGTACACTAAAAAATGCTGTGTTGTTTTAACCCAATGCTGGGTCAAAAATGGACAAACCCAGTGTTGGGTTACATTCTTTTCAATTAAATTTAAATGACACTTTTTAACCCAACAGTTGGGTTTGTATTTATTTATTTTATTGTATGTATTTCATTTAAACTTAAATGATACTATATTATATTATACTATTATACTAATTTATTTAGGGTGACGCAGTGGCGCAGTAGGTAGTGCTGTCGCCTCACAGTAAGAAGGTCGCTGGTTTGAGCCTCCGGTGCTCCAGTTTCCCCCACAGTCCAAACACATGTGGTACAGGTGAATTGGGAAGGTTAAATTGTCTGTAGTGTATGTGTGTGTGAATGAGTGTGTATGTGTTTCCCAGTGTTGGGTTGCAGCTGGAAGGGCATCCGCTGCATAAAACATGTGCTGGATAAGTTGGCGGTTCATTCCGCTGTGGTGACCCCTGATTAATAAAGGGACTAAATGAATGAATGAATCATTTATGTTAATATAAATAAATAGTTAGTGATTAACTTGGTTTGATAACTTATGATTATTATTGATTAAATACAATCTAAAATAATTCTGGGTTATACTGACCCAACAACATTTGGTCAGATAATATTAAAACGTTTAATTAAATTTTATTTATTTTAATTAAATTATTATTTTTTTACTCAACTGTTGGGTTTGTAAATATTTGACCAACTGTAAAAATACTTTAAAAAGGTCAAATATGTACTAAAAACAACGGGTTAAATTCGGTCCTATAAGAATTTAAGGACACAGTGGCTCAGTGGTTAGCACTGTGGCCTCACAGCCCGAAGGTCGCTGGTTCGAGTCCTGGCTGGTTCAGTTGGCATTTCTGTGTGGAGTTTGCATGTTCTCCCTGCGTTCGCATGGGTTTCCTCTGGGTGCTCCGGTTTCCCCCACAGTCCAAACACAAGCGCTATAGGGGAATTGATCAACTAAATTGGCCAGAGTGTGTGAATAAGTGTGTATGGGTGTTTCCCAGTATTGGGTTGCAGCTGGAAGGGCATCTGCTGCATAACACATATGCTGCAATAGTTGCCGGTTCATTCCGCTGTGGCGACCCCTGAAATAGCGACTAAAGAAAATGAATGAATTTTAACCCAACTGTTGGGTTTGTCCATATTTGTCCCAGCATTGAGTTAAAACAATCAACCATTTTCAGAGTATATAACAGACTAACAGGTGACGCGGTGGTGCAGTAAGTAGCGCTGTCGCCGCACAGCAAGAAGGTCACTGGTTTGAGCCTCGGCTGGGTCAGTTGGCGTTTCTGTGTGGAGTTTGCATGTTCTCCCCGTGTTGTCGTGGGTTTCGTCCGGGTGCTCCGGTTTCCCCCACAGTCCAAACACATGCGCTACAGGTGAATTGGGTAGGCTAAATTGTCCGTAGTGTATGAGTGTGAATGAGTGTGTATGGGTGTTTCCCAGAGATGGGTTGCAGCTGAAAGGGCATCCGCTGCGCTGTGACCCCAGATTAATATAGGGACTAAGCCGAAAAGAAAATGAATGAATGAATGAATGAATGGATAATAGACTAACTGTTACTGAAATGAAAATTAATTCCTTCCTTTACTTTCTCAGTGGAAGAGTAAATTAATTACAGCAGTGAGTTACTTTGTAACTAATTATTACACCCAACACTGATTATCATCATTTCTTTCTCAATGCATTGTTTGATAAGCGTGTCCAATCATCTTGATAACGGTGAACTTCAGCAGCTGACCAATATAATGTTTCCGCATAATACTGTATATTTCTACACTGTTACAATGTAATGCCAAGAAGTCAAGACAATGTTGCTTTAACTTATTTTAATATGTTAATCAAGTTTCAACTAAAAATGTTCAGTTATGTTTAAAACTACTAAAACTGTATATTTTTGACCAGTTTGACTGATGTGAGTTGAGTCGACTAGAAAAGTTCATTTGATTCAACTAAACAATTCAGGCAGCAAGAACTGTTAGAATGTATTGGGTTTCAATTATTTACAGTATTTAAATACATCACACTCCAAAAACTGCTGGGTTGAGGTAAATCAGTGTTGACCCAAATGTTATATTAAATTTACATGACACTTTTTAACTCAACAGTTGGGTTTTTCCACATTTGACCCAACATTGGATTACAGCCTTTTTAAAGTGTATAAGTTGGCTGACTTTAAATAAATTACTGAAAAATGAAAAGTATTCTTTTAATTAAAAAAAAAAACGATGACCCAGCAGTTGGTTTGTGCCCAAACTTGATCCAAAATTTGGTTGAAATAACCCAGCACTTTTAGATTAATCTTGTTTTTGTTTCAATTTATGTCAAGCATGGCATTTTAGCTTTAGTGAGTTTACTTCAGCATTTAATAAAAGACAGAACATTATTGAGGTAAAATTACATTTAAATGACACTTTTTAACTCAACAGTTGGGTTCATCCATATTTGACCCAACATTGGTTTACAGCATTTTTAGAGTGTATAAGTAGGCTAATGTAATTAAATGACCTAAAAATAAAAGTAATTAATTTAATTTTTGAAAAATTAACCCAGCAGTTGGTTTGTGCCTATATATGACCCAAAATTGGGTTGAAATAAACCAGCATTCTTAGGTTAAACTGGTAATTCTTTAAATTTGATTTAACTTCATTTAAATTTCTCACCTAAGCATTTAATAAAAAGACAGAACATTATTTAGGTCAAATTACATTGAATTGAAAATCAACAGCTGGGTTTGTCCATGTTTGACCCAACATTGGATCACAGCCTTTTTAGAGTGTGTAAGTCGAAAAACTTAAATTAAATTAACAAAACATGAAAAGTAATCCATTAGTTTAATTTTAAAAATCAACCCAACAGTTGGTTTGTGCATAAATATGACTCAAAATTGGGTTTAAACAACCCAACATTTTTAGATTAAAATTATAGTTTGAATTTAAGTCAAGCATGGCATTTTAGCTTTATTTAAAACATTTACTAAACATTTAATTAAAAGAGAGAACATTATTTATTTACAATTACACGTAAATTAGACTTTTTAACCCATCAGTTGGGTTTGTTCATATTTGACCCAACATTGGTTTACAGCATTTTTAGAGTGTATAGAGCAGGCTAACTTGAATTAAATGACAGAAAATTAAAAGTAATCCATTAATTTATTTTTTGAAAAATTTACCCAGCTGTTGGTTTGTGCCTATATTTGACCCAAAATTGGGTTGAAATAAACCAGCATTCTTAGGTTAAACTGGTAATTCTTTAAATTTGATTTAACTTCATTTAAATTTCTCACCTAAGCATTTAATAAAAAGACAGAACATTATTTAGGTCAAATTACATTAAATTGACAGTTTTTAACTCAACAGCTGGGTTTGTCCATGTTTGACCCAACATTGGATTACAGCCTTTTTAGAGTGTGTAAGTCGAAAAACTTTAATTAAATTAACAAAAAATGAAAAGTAATCCATTAGTTTAATTCAAAAAATTAACCCAACAGTTGGTTTGTGCATATATATGACTCAAAATTAGGTTGAAACAACCCAGAATTTTTTGATTAAATTTATAGTTTGAATTTAAGTCAAGCATGGCATTTTAGCTTTATTTAAAACATTTACTAAACATTTAATTAAAAGAGAGAACATTATTTATTTAAAATTACATGTAAATTAGACTTTTTAACCCATCAGTTGGGTTTGTTCATATTTGACCCAACATTGGTTTACAGTATTTTTAAGGTGTAAAAGTAGGCTAATGTAATTAAATTATCTAACATGAAGAGTAATCCATTAATTTAGTTTTAAAAATTAACCCAGCAATTGTTTTATGCCCACATATTTGACCTAAGAAAAATTTTAAATAACCCAGCATTCTTAGATTTTACTTATAATTGTTAAACTTAAATCAAACACAGCATTTTAGCTTTACTAATTTATTTACTTAAGCATTTAATAAAAGACAGAACATTCTTGAGTTAACAAATAGATTTACTCTGTAAATAAATAATACGGACAACCCCAGAGTTGGGTCAAGTTGTTTAATTTAATTTAAATTACATGTTAATATGAAAAGTAATCCATTAACTTAATTTTTACATTTTATTTAGCTTAATTTAATTTTTTTACTTAAATATTTATTTGTAAAAAGAACAGTCATTTAATTACATTTTAACTCAGCAGTTGGGTTTGCCCATATTTGACCCAACATTGGTTTACAGCGTTTTTAGTGTGTATAGAGCAGGCTAACTTAAATTAAATGACAGAAAATGAAAAGTAATCCATTAATTTAATTTTTAAAAAGTTAACCCAGCAGTTGGTTTGTGCCTATATATGAGCCAAATTGGGTTGAAATAACCCAGCACTCTTAGATTAAATGTATAATTGTTTAAATTTAACTCAAACATGGCATTGTTTAATTGTTTACTTAAGCATTTAATAAAAGCCAGAACTTTCTCTAGTTAATTTTTTTTTTATTTAATTGAAATGACACTTTTTAACCCAACTGGGTTTGTCAGCGATTCATTCCGCTGTGGCTGCCCCTGATAAATCAGGGACTAAGCCTAAGGAAAGTGAATGAATGAATGAGTTGGGTTTGTCCATATTTTTAGTGTATAAAGTAAGCTATTTAAAATGAAAAATAATTCATTAATTTAGTTTGTAAAAAATTAACCCAGCAGTTGGTTTGTGCCTATATGACACAAAATTGGACTGAATTAAACCAGCATTCTAAGATTACAATTGTAATTGTTTACATTTTATTTATCTTTATTTACTCTTTTTATTTAAGCATTCAGTAAACAGACAGAGCATTCTTTAGTTAAAAGTACATTTGACACTTTTAATTAAACAGCTGGGTCCGTCCATATTTGACCCAGTATTGGATTACAGCCTTTTTAAAGTGTATTAAGCAGGCTAAATTTAATTAAATGACCGAAAAATGAAAAGTAATCCAATAATTTAGTTTTTAACAAATTAACCCAGCCGTTGATTTGTGCCTATACTCGAAAAAGGGTTGAATTGACCCAGCATTCTTAGATTAAACTTCTATCGTTTTAAAAAAATGCCTAAGAATTTATTAAAAAGACATTGTTTTAGTTCAAATTACATGTAAATGACACTGTTTAACTCAACAGTTGAGTTCGTCCATGTTTGACCCAACATTGAATTACAGCATTTTAAAGTGGATGAAGCAGGCTAACTTTAATTAAATGACTTAATACAAATTAATGAATTACTTCACAGTTTTTTCAGTGGATTAGTAAATTAAATACAGTATAGTAACTTTTACCTGCGCGTGCACGGGAATGTTGGGGTCCACCGAGTGCTGCACGATGGTCTTCAGTAAACCAGTGACGTCAGCGAGGTCCAGCGAGCCGTTCTGCCCATAAACATCGACGATGTCCCGCAGGAAGATCCGCTGCAGGCCGCAGGAGCTCCGGGGCACCAACAGCAGCAGCGGGAGCAGCACGCGTGAGAACAGCGGTCGGAGAGCGGACAGAGGAGCAGCCATGATCCGCTGCAGCAGGCGGGAGTCTGGATGATAATCCCGAACACATCTCAAGACGACAGATAAGGAGAGCTATTAAATGGGTTAATTATTGCTTCACTATTAGTTCCCTCAGTGACCCAACTGAAGTGTCGCGCCTCTATCTGGCGCAAAGCCACCGTGATAACCCAGCGTCTGGCTGACTACAAAAAGTGCTGGGTTGTTTTTAAAATACAAAAATAAAAATAAAAATATGCAGCCAAACAAATTATGGAAGAATAATATAAGTTTAATTATAAAAACATAACCTTATGTTTGGCTTTAATCTGGGTTAAAACAACCCAGCGTTTTAATGTAGTTCTCCAACACTGTACACTAACATGCTGGGTTGTTTTTAAAATACCAAATATGAAACAAATGATGAAAGTATAATTTAAATTTAATTATAAAACTTAATGCAAAATTTGTTTATACATAGTTGACTTTAGGCTGGGTTAAAACAACCCATCTTTCCACAAATCGGAATTGGGTCACTAGAACTATGCAGTGTGTAAATGCAGCCTGATAACATGCTGATTTGAGTTTTTAAAGACTATATTTGACAGAATAAATACATTATTTAATTATAACTAGTTTAATAGCTTACCATTCAAACCATTAGGCCTATATGTCAGTTTAATAAGTTGATATGTAAAATGACTAAATATGGGCAAAATCAACTGCTGGGTTCATTCATTCATTCATTTTGTTTTCGGCTTAGACCCTTTATTAATCAGAAAACTGCCACCTATGTTTTACACAGCGGATGCCCTTCCAGCTGCAACCCAGTACTAGGAAACACCCATACACACGCATTCACACACACACTCATACACTACTACGGCCAGTTTAGTTCATCAATTCCCCTATAGCGCATGTGTTTGGACTGTGGGGGAAACCGGAGCACCCGGAGGTAACCCACATTAACACGGGGAGAACATGCAAACTCCACTGAACACTGAACTCCACAGAAATGCCAACTGACCCAGCCGGGACTTGAACCAGCGACCGTCTTGCTGTGAGGCCACAGTGCTAACCACTGAGCCACCGTGTCGCCCTGTCTGCTGGGTTAATTAAAAAATTCAATCAATAGGACCAAATTGAGCCGACGCAGTGGCGCAGTAGGTAGTGCTGTCACTTCACAGCAAGAAGGTCGCTGGTTCGAGCCTCGGCTGGGTCAGTTGGTGTTTCTGTGTGGAGTTTGCATGTTCTCCCTGCATTCGCGTGACTGAATGAGTGTGTATGGTGTTTCCCAGTGATGGGTTGCGGCTGGAAGGGCATAAAATTGTGCTGGATAAGTTGGCGGTTCATTCTGCTGTGGCGACCCCGGATTAATAAAGGGACTAAGCCGAAAAGAAAATGAATGAATGAATGAATGAATGAATGAATGAATGAATGAATGGACCAAATTGAACCCAAACTTTGGGTTTGTCCATATTTTACCCATTTGTCTTGTCCAGAATTTTATTGGGTGTAAGTTTAATTTGATTGAACATTAATATATTAGGCAACCAGTGTTTAGCAGAAGTTTAAATAGTATTTGTTAGTTATTAAATTAATTTATAAGCGTATTATTAAATAGGATTAAAAAATAAATACATTTAAAACCTTTAATTAGAGCTGCTCTCAGAACCAATGTGGATCTTTAGCTGGATTGCAGTGTTGGGCTGTCATAATCCAACAATGGGTCAAATTGGGACAAAACAACATAGGTAATTTTTTTTAATTTAATGTAAATGACACTTTTTAACCAGCTAGTTGTGTTTGTCCATATTTGACCTAATGTTGGGTAACAACTACCCAGCTGCTCTCAGAATCAATGTTGATCTTCAGATGGACTCTAAAACGATGGGTTGTTTTAGCCCAGTATGATCAAATATGAACTAACTTTGAGTAATATTTTTATCCCAGTAGTTGGGTTTGTCCATATGTGACCTAAAATTGGGTTACAACAGCATATAGAGTGTAAAGTTAAATTTACTCAATAAACAAATGAAGGCAACCAGCAATTATTTTCCAGGAATAACAAGTTTGATGGAACTTTTAATGAGAGCTGCTGTAAGAATCAGTGATGATCTTCAGCTGGACCACAGTGTTGGAGAACTAAAGCACTGGGTCGTTTTAACCCAACTATAGGGTCAAATGTAGACAAACCCAAGGTTGGAGTTTTTCATTAAAATTTTAATTGTACAATGGTTGGGTTTGTGCATATTTGACCCATCATTAGGTTTAAAAATAACCCAACATTTTAGTGTACAGTAAAAATGCTGGGTTGTTTTAGCAGCTTAAAGTCAGATATGCGCAAACCAAATATGGGATACGTTTTTCAATTTAACCTAAATTATACTTCCATATTTGGTATTTTAAAAACAACCCTCTTCTGTTGGGTACAGTGTTGGAGAACTACACTATAAAAATGCTGTTTTAACCCAACTTAAAGTGAAATATGGACAAACCAATTTTAAGTTAAATTTTTCAATTAAACCCAAATGATAATTCCACAATTGGGTCTATATTTAGTATTTTAAAAGCAACACTTTTTTGTAGTTATGGAGAACTACACTCTAAAACACTGGGTTGTTTTAACCTGGTCAAATATGGACAAACCAAGTTTTTCAATTAAACCTTAATTATACTTACATATTTGGGGCCATATTTAGTATTTCAAAAACAACCCAGCAATCTTGGGTTGTTTTTCACTTAAACCTATACTAAATTAAACTTTTTTAGTGTACAGTGTTAAAGAATTACACTTTAAAATTGCTGGGTTGTTTTAAGCCAACTTAATGTCAAATATAGATAGACCAATTTTGGGTTGAAATTTTCAATTAAACCCAAATGATAATTCCATAATTGGGTCCATATTTTGTATTTTTAAAGCAACCCTGTTTTTGTAGTCTACAGTTATGGAGAACTACGCTAAAACGCTGGGTTGTTTTAGCGTAGTCAAATATGAACAAACCAATTTTGGGTTGTTTTTCAATTAAACCTAAATGATACTTACATATTTAGGTCCATAAGTAGTATTTCAAAAACAACCCAGCATTTTTAGTGTACAGTGTTGGAGAACCAAAAAAAAAAAAAAAAAAAAAACGGTTGTTTTAACCCAGTTTAAAGTCAAATAAGATGGACAAACCAATTTTGGGTTGTTTTTCGATTAAAACTAAATGATACTTACATATTTAGGTCCATATTTAGTATTTCAAAAACAACCCAGCAATTTTAGTGTACAGTGTTGGAGAACCAAAAAAAACAAACGGTTGTTTTAACCCAGTTTAAAGTCAAATAAGATGGACAAACCAATTTTGGGTCAAGTTTTTCAATTAAACCTAAATTATACTTTCATAATTGGCTCTATATTTGTTATTTTACCAGCAACCCAGCATTTGAGTGGAGTGTTGAAGCATTTTTAGGAGAAAGAGAGAGAGAGAGAGAGCAACATTCACCATGTAAACATTCAGTCATTCATTTTCTTTTCGGCTTAGTCCCTTTATTCATCTGGGGTCTCCACCAGGGAATGAACCGCCAACTCATCCCGTATACGTTCTACACAGCGGATGCCCTTCCAGCTGCAACCCAATGCTGGGAAACACCCACGCACACTTGCATTCACACACATACACTACGGACAATTTAGTTGATCAATTCCCCTATAGCGCATGTGTTTGGACTGTGGGGGAAACCGGAGCACCCGGAGGAGTCAACACAGGGGAGAACATGCAAACTCCACACAGAAACGCCAACTAAAGTTAGGCTATTATGTTTTATTACACTTTATTTACTGTTATGGTCTATTTGTGTTTCAGAGTTGTTCTTGTATGGAAAATGCTGCATATTTAATCATTTAATTCATGATTCAGCTGGAGCCTGAATCTAATGTACTAACTTTTTATTCATTTATTTTGTTTGTGACAATAACTTTATATATATATATATATATATATATATATATGTATATGTATATATATGTATATGTATATGTATATGTATATATATATATATATATATATATATATATATATATATATATATATATATATATATATATATATATATATATATATATATATATATATATATGTATGTATATATATATATATATGTTTCCAGGGCTGTCATGGTGGCACAGTGGGTAGCACGATCACCTCACAGCAAGAAGGTCACTGGATTGAGCCCCGGCTAGGTCAGTTGGTGTTTCTGTGTGGAGTTTGCATGTTCTTCCTGTGTTGGTGTGGGTTTCCTCCGGGTGCTCCGGTTTCCCCCACAGTTCAAACACAGGGGAATTGGGGAAGCTAAAATTGTCCCTTGTGTATGTGTGTAAATGAGTGTGGATAGGTGTTTCCCAAGTGATGGGTTGCAGCTGGAAGGGCATTTGTTGCGTAAAACATATGCTGGATAAGTTGGACGTTCATTCCAACCCTAGATTAACAAAGGGACTATGCTGAAAAAGAAAATGAATGTTTAACAGATTCAGGCCTTTTTTTTTACAGTAATATGTTTCCTTCTGGAGAAAGTCTTATTTGTTTTATTTCAGCTAGAATAAAAGCAGTTTTTAATTGTTTTAAAGCCATTTTAAGGTCAATATTATTAGCCCCTTCAGCTATATTAGTTTTGGATTGTCTCCAGAATAAACCACTGTTATACAATGACTTGCCTAATTACCCTAACTTTACCCTAATTAACCTAGTAAAGCCTTTAAATGTCACCCCAAGAGGAAACCCACGCCAACACGGGGAGAACCCCATGCAAACTCCACACAGTAACACCAACTGACCCAGCTGGGATTCGAACCAGTGACCTTCTTGCTGTGAGTGCTACCCACTGCACCACCGTGCTGCCCACACTGAAAAAAATGATTCAAAGATGATTCCTTGGAATTACTCAATTTTTTATGTTAAGGGGTTGTAAACAATTTATTTGGGCTGAATTTAAACAAACAAATTAAGTTGAACATTACTAAATTTAATTTGTTTGTTTAAATTCAGCCCAAATAAATAGTTTGCAACAGTTTTGCATGCTACACTTTTTTGAGTGCAGATGTAATTTGAATTGAAACCAAATTAAATTAAGTTGTATTGAAGAAATTAAACCAACACGGTTTACGTTTATATATTTGACCCAATTTGGATTTACGGCAGTCTTATAAAGGTGCGTGTTTATGTCTGAGTGTGTCTTGTTTCTTGCATGATGAAGCCATTTTTCTTTTCTTTGTTTTTTTTTTGTTTTCATGTTTATGGCAGGTTAAAATTCTTAGAAAGTTTGCTTAGAAATCTTAGAAATTACATACACACCATTTCATTGTGCTTTCATAACCAAAGCGGGGGAGGCAGAGATAAGATAAGAGCAGATAAGGTTTAATCTCATGATCAGTTATGATGACAGACTGTGTTATTGTCAAAATTACAGTAGTCCTTACAGTACATTCTTTGTTATATTATATGCAGAGCTGTAAATTAATCGCGTCTTGGATAGTGTTCCTGGAATCACACCCCCGTTTTAACTCTTGCTGATTTAGATATATCTGTTATTTTGTCTTCTTTATTTATTTAGCTTTCTTTTCATCCCTTAATCATTCCTTAGGCTGCTACTTTCTTACTACATTTATCAAAATATAAGTTATATAGTTATTTATTCTTTTAGGCTTAGTCCCTTTATTAATCAGGGGTTTCCACAGTAGAATGAACCGCCAACTATTCCAACATATGTTTTACACAGCGGATGCCCTTCCAGCAGCAACCCAACACTGGGAAACACCCATACACACTAATTCACACATACACTGTGGTCAGTTTAGTTCATCAATTCCCCTATAGTGCATGTGTTTGGACTGTGGAGCACCCGGAGGAAACCCATGCCAACACGGGGAGAACATGCAAACTCCACACAGAAACACCAACTGATCCAGCTGGGACTCGAACCAGCGACCTTCTTGCTGTGCTAACCACTGTGCCACCCGTTATGTAGTTATTTATTAATATATAACCAATCAAAATGCTACACTTATTCACCAGGTCACACACACACACACACACACACACACACACACACACACACTGCTCAAATGTGGAACCACTAGTTTCTTAACTGATCACTAACCAGTCACTGCTTCACTGTAGCACAGGCCTATACATAGGTCAAAGGTGACAGGACACTGGGCTGTTGTAGTCCAAACCTTGGGGTGTAGATGCAGACCTGGTGCAGTGCAATCTGAGCTGCATCCAATGCTTTTTATGACGCTCACCTAACCCCACCCGTCACAGTGACGTCACTCTTTCCATTGAGTGCATTGTGTCTGGCGTTGCATCGCTGAGTGATGCAGTCTCAGCTTGCATCATAAAGGCTGCATCCTGATACTGTTGGCTTTGCCACCCATCCACACTTTGTAATTTTGTACCCACCGCATATTCATCTTGTCTAAATCTTAAACTCCTCCAGAAAAGAATTAAGGAATTCTTCTGTGGTGACACGGTGGCTCAGTGGTTAGCACTGTGGCCTCACAGCAAGAAGGTCACTGGTTTGAGTCTCAGCTGGGTCAGTTGGTGTTTCTGTGTGGAGTTTGCATGTTCCCCCCGTGTTGACGTGGGTTTACTCTGGGTGCTCCGGTTTCCCCCACAGTCCAAACACATGCACTATAGGGGAATTGGGTAGGCTAAATTGTCTGTAGTGTATGTGTGTGAATGAGTGTGTATGGATGTTTCCCAGAGATGGGTTGCAGCTGGAAGGGCATCCGCTGCGTAAAACATGTGCTGGATAAGTTGGCGGTTCATTCCGCTGTGGTGACCCCAGATTAATAAAGGGACTAAGCTGAAAAGAAAATGAATGAATGAATAAATTGGCCATAGTGTATGAGTGTATGTGTGTATGTGAATGAGTGTGTATGGGTGTTTCCCAGTACTGGGTTGCAGCTGGAAAGCCATTTGCTGTGTAAAGCATATGCTGGAATAATTGGCGGTTCATTCCGCTGTGGAGACCCCTGATTAATAAAGGGACTAAGATGAAAAGAAAATGAATGAATGCATGAATAAATTGGCCGTAGTGTGTGTGTGTGTGTGTGTGTGTGTGTGTGTGTGTGTGTGTGAGTGTGTGAGATAATGAGTGTGTATGGGTGTTTCACAGTACTGGGTTGCAGCTGGAAGGCCATCTGCTGTGTAAAGCATATGCTGGAATAGTTGGCGGTTCATTCCGCTGTGGTGACCCCTGATTAATAAAGGGACTAAGCCGAAAAGAAAATGAATGAATGAATGAATAAATTGGCCGTAGTGTATGAGTGTGTGTGTGTGTGTAAGATAATGAGTGTGTATGGGTGTTTCCCAGTACTGGGTTGCAGCTGGAAAGCCATCTGCTGTGTAAAGGATATGCTGGAATAGTTGGCGGTTCATTCCGCTGTGGTGACCCCTGATTAATAAAGGGACTAAGCCGAAGGAATGAATGAGCGAATGAAACTCAACAGTCTTTTCCTGTTTAGCTTTATTAAATATTTACAGTACAACAGAAAAAGCATGGTTTTATTTTAAGGCGCCTGCATTTATGAATTTAACATTTCCCCAAAATTATAATATTATTCAAAACAAATTTAATAATTGAACAGAATAAAAAACATCCCATGATGAACGAGAAATTACATATTTTGTAGAAAATTGTAAAGATAACATGATTGAACATTTTCTCCACGCAAATACATCAGACCAGGAGCTTCTGCTGCATAAATATAAATCTGAAATAAATAAATGTCCATCATTTCAATATCAACCACACAAAAGCTACATTTATCATTGGAAAACTATTTATAATAGTGTTTGTTTGTAAATCTTTCTCGTTCCTCTTCCCTTTTTTCTCCTGATTAATCTTTCTTTTAAAGGCTTATTAAATACTTCAGCTTTATAATGAAGTGTGAGATTGTAAATGCAATGTCTCATCATTCACTCATTCCTTTATTTTCTTTTTGGCTTAAAGGCAGTGGTGTAGTCCTTGCTATACGCACGTGTACTCAGTATGCCTACTTTTTTCCACGAGCTGTTTGGGTATTATGACTTCTGAGGATCATACTCTCACTTGTTTTGGTGATTAGACTTCCCTAATTTTTCTGCATTGAGTATTTGAGTTTTTCGAAGATCACAACAAATCAGCTGAATGAAGTCTTGCTGAAACGTTCAAGTAAGATTGTAAAACAGCATGGGCGCTGCTTTAGCCCTCCTATATTTCCATTCAACCCCCCTAACACTTTTGCGATTACCTGTACACTAATGACCGCCTCAGTCCACCTATATATATATATATATATATATATATATATATATATATATATATATATATATATATATATATATATATATAAATCAAATGAATCAAAGATACATTGACTTTCGTCGTTTCTTTGCCTACTTTTAAAATTTGGATTGGGTGGATATAGTACACCTATTTTTTTAGGACTACACCACTGCTTAGTGCCTTTATTAGTCAGGGATCACCACAGCGGAATCAGTGGCGGTTCTATAGGGGGGCCAGGGGGCCCCGAGTCAACAAGCTTGCCCCCCTAAATTTGGACGCGTATTTTTGTGTCAAAACACCACGGAGAAAGCGAGATCAGGCATCGGTGGCGCGCGCTCTCAGTGTCGCGCGCAGTCGCATGGCGCTCTCTCTCTCTCTCTGTCAGTGACGGAGCTGCGCACTTCAGTTTCCCGCATTCGTCAGAAGTTAGACCCCAGATTGACACAGGTAATAAAAGGTTTCAACTTCAGTCATGTTTATGTTGTGAAACACTATCAAAACGTCCACTGTTGATTATTAGACTTGTTTTTTAATAGCGATTTCAAAACTTTTAATAGATAGCCCTGCTGAAAAAAACAGCCTAAACCAGCCTAGGCTGATTGGCTGGTTTTAGCTGTTTGGCCAGGCTGGTTTTAGAGGGGTTTTGGCCATTTCCAGCCTGGTCTTAGCTGGTCAGGCTGGGAGATGACCAGCTAAAACCAGCTTGACCAGCTTGGCCAGGCTGGGAGCCCAGCCAAAACCAGCTATGTCCAGCTTAAACCAGGCTGGTCAAGCCGGTTTTAGCTGGTCATTTTCCAGCCTGACCAGCTAAGACCAGGCTGGAAATGACTGGAAACCAGCCTGGAAATGGCCAAAACCCCTCTAAAACCAGGCTGGTCAACCAACTAAAACCAGCCAGCTTAGGCTGGTTTAAGCTGGTTTTTCAGTAGGGAGAGGAAGTCTTCGGCTATGGCTATTATTAATCAGAAATTGACTTAGGAAATGCAGTCTTGAACTTACAAACAGTCGGCAGATACCGTAGAACAGATGTAACACATTGATCCAGTTTAGTTTTCAGACACACTCATGTAAAGTCATATTTAACTCGTTTAGTTTTGCCTTCATTTATTTTGTTTTCAGTCGTGACATAAAGCACGAGACATCAAGAGATGATTTATTAACACACGTTTTTAAACATAATAGTTTAACTCATTTCTAATATCTCCTTTTTTATCTCCCCCATGATGACAGTCAGTGCATAGGATTTTACTAGTTATTTAGCAAGATAGTATTCAGACAAAGTCCCTTTAAGTATTCTAGAGTCTTTGATTCGGATTAAAGTGTCATTTAAAGACTTAACTAGGTTATGTTAACTAGGAAAGTTGAAATAATTAGTCAAGTTATTGTAGAAGTGGTTTATTGTGCAGACAATAAAAAATACACAGTAAATATTTCTTAAAGGAGGCTAATAACACTGACTTAAAACTGTTTTGTTTTGAAATTGTTTACTATGGTCAGCTAAATAAATAAATAAATAAATAAATAAATACGGAGTGTAGTGTGATTGAGCTGTAGGAGCGCGCCCTCTACTGGAGGAACTGAACACAGCACACAGCCGAGGCAAAGTCTAGATGGGATACAGCTGCGGATACTCACGTCAATGTAACATAATTTATGTGACAGTGTACAGCAATAATTAATATTTTAAACTACTGTGAGTGGTGGGTTTACGGTTGGGACAGGAGTAGACGTTAATAAAATACAATTTAATGTGTAATTTAATCAATTTTATGAATAATACTCGGTATAATTGCAGATTTTACTTTACAGTGATGGGTTGCGGTAGAGTTAAACGTTAATAAAATACAATTAATAGATAATTTAATAAATAGAATGAATAATAATTCTCTTTAACTTCGGGACGCAGCTGTATCTCTTCTAGCAACATTGCCGCCGATCCTCAGCGTAGAAGAAGAAAGCGACTTCCGGCAGCGGCTCCATCAGGTGGAATTCGCCCTCTGTCAGATGAGCTGGTCGAGTTTCTTCAAAGACACACAGTTCCGGCTGCAGGTACACTATTGTTATTATTATACTCACAGTTATTATCATCATTATTATTATTATACTCACACTCATTCACGCGCTGTTCTGGAGACTTTCATGACGAGTAGTTCGTCAGAGCTGGCCGTTATTAAGCGCTTCATCACTGACAGGAGATCAGATGGAGCACACACACACACACATAGATGAAAACACACAGATAAACACAAACATGCTGTCTCTTTCTCGTACACACACACACACACACGTATATACACATTACAGATGAAAACACATACATACACAGATGAGCGCACACACACTCACTCAAAAACTTGCTCATACACTCACTCACTCACTCACTCAAACGCTTACACATACACACAAGTTCATATGAACACACACACACACTCACTCAAAAACTTACACATACACACAAGTTCATATGAACACACACCTGTAGATACAAACACACACTCACTTACTCACTCAAACACTTACACATACACACAAGTTCATATGAACACACACCTGTAGATACACACACACACACACACACACACACACACACACACACTCACTCACTAAAACACACATACACACAAGTTCAAATGAACACACACATGTACTTGCTCACACACACACTTAGGTGAGTGCACATAGAGGTGAAATCACTTCACAGGTCAACACACACATGCATACAGATGAAGTCATGTGTACAGTGCTGAGCAAACATTAATCATAATTAATCACAGCCACAATAAAAGTCTGTTTTGACGTGTGTGTGTGTGTTGTGTATATTTTTATGTATGATAATAATAATAATAACAATAAATTTTATTTGTAATGCGCTTTTCTTAGACTCAAAGCGCTAAGTATATATAAATACACACACACACACACACACACACACACACACACACACACACACACACACACACAAGAGATTCTATATCACACATGCACACACATACATGAGCACGGACATACACACACACACACACACAAGAGATTCTATATATCTTGCTCTCACCGACACACACATGCATACACACACACACACACACACGCGCATGCATGCATATATTTGAAAAATCTTTATATTTATAAAATGTATGCATATATAACACAAATTATACATATGTAAATATCTGTGTTACAGAATAGTTTTGTTTTTGTGTATTTGTATCGCTTATAAATAATAAAGATCTAAAATACACACACACACACACACACACACACACACACACACACACACACACACACACACACACACACATTATGTCAAAACAAACTGTTAATTTGGATTCGATTAATCCCGATTCATTTGTGTCCTGGGGTCTGTTCTGCGTTCGTGGATTACTCGATTAGCTGGATTTGGTTATTGATGATTTGACATGATCCAGGATCGTTTAGTTCTTCAAAACTCATCCCAGAGTTGTGAATGAGTGTGTATGGGTGTTTCCCAGTGATGGGTTGCAGCGGGAAGGGCATCGGCTGCATAAAATATACGCTGGATAAGTTGGCAGTTCATTCCGCAGTGTCAACCCCTAATTAATAAAGGGACTAAGCTGAAAAGAAAATGAATGAATATATATATATAGTGATATAAATTAAAAATATATATATAAATAAAACTGTTATGCAATCTGCACTCAGAAATAACAGCACAAAGACTGTCCCAAGAGGTTTACAGAGAACATTTATTAATGTGCACTTTTTAGATATAATCATGTATTATTTTAAGGTGCCAGCTTCAGCACAAGTTGTGTATGGTAATAGACATGCACAGTATTGGACTGGTTTTATATAAAGGAATAATACACGTATGCAGTAATGCACAGGTTTTGACAGCTAATATGCCGGTGATTTGAGGCTTCGCAAAAGTCGCAGACACCTTTGCCAAGATCAAAATTAATTTAACCAGCCAGTTATTCTGTACGCCGATTCAGAAACGTGAATAGGCCGAGGCTACTATAATAATAAACAAATACACTTAAACTGTATAAATAAATTATACATATTACTCAAAGTGTAAAGCCTGCTGCCCAAAACAAATGTGGAGAGTTATTGTGTGTCATATTTACCAAACCGTTTACTGTGGATCTTATATAATTTTGATCACATGGATGATGGAATATCAATCAGATGATGTCACTACGCTGTTATGCCGTCAGCCAATCGTTGCATTGCTGATCATGAGTTTGATGATCGATAGATCTGTCCTTCACAACACACACACAGATCTCAGATCAGTTCATCCAGACATTTTTATCTGATTCACGAAGGTGTTTGAAGAACCAAATTAGCCAGAGATCGGTTATCAAGATTAACAGATCCAGGATCTGCCAAATCATCTTAGATCATTTAAGCGAGGTACAAAGAGCGGACCCCAGCACTATACCAAACATGAAGTAACTATAAAGCAACAGTGATTGATGATGAGCAGAATGATGCCTGACAGACTCAGAATCAGTGCATCAGTGTGTGTTGTGCTCTTACAGCCTCTTATCTGCTCTCTTCTTACATGCTGGAGTGTGTGTGAAGCCATAAAAGCTGCACTATAATGACCTGTGTGTGTGTGTGTGTGTGTGTGTGTGTGTGTGTGTGTGTGTGTGGTGTGTGTGTGTGTGTGTGTGTGTGTGTGTGTGTGTGTGTGTGCGTGTGCGTGTGTGTGTGTGCGTGTGTGTGTGTGCGTGTGCGTGTGTGTGTGTGCGTGTGCGTGTGTGTGTTCTACAGGAGAATGTGTGTTGTCCATGGGTGTGAGTCGGCTTGATGTTCTGTACCGCAGGCTTCTCCTCACCAAACTCTTCATCCGCGGATGGGGGAAGCCGGAGGACCTCAAGAGGTAAATTACAGACAATATTAAACACTGATGAGCTTGTAGACTAATGAGGACTGAATAATAATCAACCATGGTTATAATAGCACCATTTATTATGCTCATATTCATGCCATTTTACCTAATAGATCATTCATAAATTCATTTTCTTGTCAGCTTAGTCCCTTTATTAATCAGGGGTCGCCACAGCAGAATGAACCGCCAACTTATCCAGCATATGTTTTACACAGCGGATGCCCTTCCAGCTGCAACCCATCACTGGGAAACATCCACACTTATTCACACACTCATACACTATGGTAAATTTTAGCTTACCCAATTCACCTGTACCACATGTCTTTGGACTTGTGGGGGAAACCAGAGCACCCGGAGGAAACCCACGCCAGCACGGGAAGAACATGAAAACTACACTTAGAAACACCAACTGACCCAGCCGGGACTCGAACCAGCGACCTTGTTGCAGTGAGGCGAACGTGCTACCCACTACGTCACCGCGTCACCCCCTAATAGATTAGAAAATCCAAGATATTTGTTTACTGCAACTTAAAGTTTGGGCTCAATAAATAATAATAAAATAAATAAACTTTTTGTTTAGGATGCATTCAGTTGTTAATCATTAAAATTACACATTTTATTCACAGTAAATACATTTCTAATTTACTAAATATTTCAGACTATACTCATCTTATTTTATCTTATTATTTAATTTATTATTTATTTTATTAATATTTCTTATTTTTATCATATTCATATTAAGTCATAATGTAAATATAAAGTCATAGTCTACTCTAAATAAATAAATAAATAAATAAATAGGATTAAATATGTATATAATTGTCCTATTATAGTAGTAATAATGTTATTATAGTCCTATTTATTGTCATTTTTTGTTTTTGAATAAAATAAGGTCATAATATTGACAATTTCAAGCAGAATCACGTTTAATATCACCACTCATTCTCTGATATTTATATGTTGTTAAATGTGATTATATTTGTGTTATAATAATATGTTCAGCTCAGGAAAGTATTGTTTTCCCAAAATGGAAAATCTAATTCACGTTTGACTTGACAAAGCAAAACAATGTGCACGCATATATTTGTTTCTGAAATATTTAGCATTTGAGTGATGTTGTATTCAAAAGCACAAGTATTAATAATTAGCGTTGTTATTGAATTAAATTGAATGTAATGTTTGAATATTGCAGAATATTCGAGTTCCGAAAGATTATTGGCGACAGGGAGAAATGCAAGAGTCTGGTAGAGAGAGATTACCCCATATTTATCGACAAGGTAAGATACGCTTATTAAAAATGGTCATTTCTATTCTTATCAATAATAGTTACACATACTGTTGTGCTGTTTAACAGAGCAAGAACATTTTCACAGTATTTCCTATTTTTTCTTCTGGAGAAAGTCTTATTTGTTTTATTTCGGCTAGAATAAAAGCAGTTTGTAATTGCTTCAAACCATTTTAAGGTCAATATTATTAGCCCCCTTAAGCAATATTAGTTTTGGCTCGTCTCCAGAACAAACCACTGTTATACAATGACTTGCCTAATTACCCTAACTTTACCCTAATTAACCTAGTTAAGCCTTTAAATGTCACTTTAAGCTGTATAGAAGTGTCTTGAGGAATATCTAGTCTAATATTATGTGCTGTCATCATGACAAAGAGAAAATACATCAGTTATTAGAGATGAGTTATTAAACTATTATGTTTAGAAATGTGTTTATATTTCTTTTATTATATTTCACAGAAAGAAAAACTCTTTATTTTTTATTTATTAAGCACACAGCAAGCCTTGTCTAACTTTATAACTAGTCCTACACAGAATCAGTGTGTGACTGCAGTCTGTAAAGAAATGTTTTCAGGTTGTTAGTGGATATATTGTTCTGAGAGACTTGCTTTGTTTACTGAACGTGTGCATCTCATTGCATTTACATTATAAACCTTAAATGAAAGTTACAAGTGTTTTATTTCATATCTGAAGTGAATTAACACATAAATTCACAGAGAAAGTGTACGTCAACATTATATTGAAACATCAGTTCATATTAGAGATGCAACGATTGTAGATTTTGGTTGTACGATTGTACGATTATAGTCTAATAATATTCTAAGTAATAATTATGGTTTTATGGTTATTATGTATTTATTCATTAATTTTAAAACACTGCTAGTTTAGAAAATCAAATGAAAAATCCTTATATTTTAAAGTGTTATTTATTGCTGCTCAGTAACCAATAATCCAACAAAAAATAATAATGAAAACAAACAATAGTCCATTTCTCTTAGGACTTAAAAATAAGTGAAAAGCTGCGTGCACATCACTCCCAATATGTGCGCAAGAAAAGAAATGATCAACTTGCATGCGCAAAAGACACAACATGTGAACGGCCTTTAGTTAATAGTCTCAGCCATAGTTAATCTAGTGTGTGTGCGTATCAGCCTCAGTGTACATGCTCGGAACTTTAAACTAGCGCACAGTTGACGTAACTTTTAGTTGCAGAAGTTCTGTTCAGTGCAGAAACGCGGTGTTGAGAAGCCTTTACAATTAATTAACCGTAATGAATTATAGCGTGATTAATAGTGAAACCAGTTAATTGCTGCGTCCCTAATCAGCAGTGTTTAATAATGTGCTCTAATGTTTTCGCTAATTGGACATTTTTTACATTTCTGTACTGAACTCAATACTTTTGACAATTTTAGATCTGGATAACTCTTGAAATAACAAACTTGCACGCACAAAAGACACTATATATGAACGGCCCTTAGTTAATAGCCTCAGCCATAGTTAATCCAGTGTGTGCGTATTAGCCTCAGTGTAAAAGCTCAGAACTTTAAACTAGCCAACATTTGGCGTAACTTTTAGTTGAGCAGTTTAGTTCAGTGCAGAAACACAGTGTTGAGAAGCATTTACGAATAATTAACCGTGACGAATTAAAGCGTGATTAATAGTGAAAGCGAGTTGTGGGATCAGAAAAAGATCAATCTGTAAACATATATATTATATTTTAAATGAGGAACTGCGTTATGGATGTGACCATTAAATATGCGAGTTTACATCATACAACATACTTTGTAGAAATTCTGTGAATTAAACCGCACGACCCAAAAGAAATAATGCTAATCAAAAAGATAAGAGTCTGTTCACTATAGAGCAAAAATGACTGATTTTATTTTATTGGACATTTATAGCATTTATGAGGAAAAAGCTTCGTTATGGATGTGTCAGAAGTGAAATTGGTACTTGTGTGTGACTTTGGTAAATCAAATATAAGTGTTTGAAAACATTGACCGGGACAGTATTTCTGCAGTACTGTAAAACACAAGCCTAGACAAAACACTTAGAAAGGGTTTCACTAGTTTTGCGATAATTTGTTTCATGGCACGGTTGACATTTGCATAGAATTGCTCATATTTAAACATCATTCCTCATAAATACTTATTTTTTTTCCCTCAAAATTCTGCGCAGAAATAACAATAAATAATAACTCATTAACCATGTGCTGCCGCTGTACCCAAAGGTAGAAGATCAGACTGATTGCAAAATCCACAGCGGTCACTTCATATCTCCATTAGAGCACTTTGTCCCGGGCATCCTGCCAGCCGAATCCGTCAAAGCCCGGTAACCACAACAAATCAGACACAAACACTCAATGCAAATGTGACAGATTAATGTGACTTACTGTGGCGTTTGTATTGAAGATCATTGTTTCAACTTTCCCACCAGATTCCAGTTCATTGTGCCCAAGAGATGGAAGAAGCACAGACCCGTGTGTATTCACCTGGCTGGAACAGGAGACCACGTGAGTGTGTGTATGAATGCGTATGCATGCATGTGTGTGTGTGTGTGTGTGCGTGCATGCATGTGTGAGGGATTCATTATTCAGCAGCACCTTCACTGCACCACATAGCACAGTGCACACAAACAATTTTGAGGTCTGTAAGTGTATGTATATATATATATATATATATATATATATATATATATATATATATATATATATATATATATATATATATATATATATATATATATATATATAGTATACATGCATACACACACTCACACCGGCCACTTTATTAGGTACACCTGTCCAACTGCTTAATGCAAATTTGAATCAGCCAATCATATGGCAGCAGCTCAATGCATTTAGGCATGTAGACATGGTCAAAATGATCTGCTGCAGGTCAAAGTGAGCATCAGAATGGGGAAGAAAGGGGATTTAAGAGACTTTAAACGTGGCATGGTTGTTGCTGCCAGACGGGCTGCTCTGAGTATTTCAGAAACTGCTGATCTACTGGGGTTTTCACGCACAACCATCTCTAGGGTTTACAGAGAATGGTCCGACAAAGAGGAAATATCCAGTGAGCGGCAGTTCTGTGGGCGCAAATGCCTTGTTGACGCCATAGGTCAGAGGAGAATGGCCAGACTGGTTCCAGCTGATAGAAAGGCAACAGTAACTCAAATAAGCACTCGTTACAACCGAGGTCTGCAGAAGAGCATCTCTGAACACACAACACGTCCAACCTTGAGGCGGATGGGCTACAGCAGCAGAAGACCACACCGGGTGCCGCTCCTGTCAGCTAAGAACAGGAAACTGAGGCTACAATTCACACAGGCTCACCAAAACTGGACAATAGAAGATTGGAGAAACGTTGCCTGGTCTGATGAGTCTCCATTTCTGCTGACACATTCAGATGCTCGGCTCACAATTTGGCATTAATTTGGCATCAAATCTCAAAATGTACATTTGTAAAATTAGCTAAATTGTTTTTAAAAATGTGAGTGGATCATTTTTATTGTATTTCATGTTTGGTAAAAACATGCAATAATTGTTTACTGTAAGTATAAAATAGTTACTGGTTCATCTGTAGGAGCTGTTTCATCTAAATTTAATGCATCTGTGTTCTTTATTTTCCCAGTTTTTCTGGAGGAGACGAACACTAATGGCCAGACCGATGGTTAAAGAATCAGGGATGGCATCTCTTCTGCTGGAGAATCCTTATTATATCCTTACAAAATGCTAAATTAGATTTTATATATATAGATTAAATGCTAAATGTAGATTATAATGTTACTGAGGAATAGGCAGGAGTCCTAAACATTCATTCATTTTCTTTTCGGCTTAGTCCCTTTATTAATCAGGGGTCGCCACAGCGGAATGAACCGCCAACTTATCCAGCATATGTTTTACACAGCGCATGCCCTTCCAGCCGCAACCAATCTCTGGGAAACATCCATACACACTCTCTCACACTCATACACTACGGATAATTTAGCTTACCCAATTCCCCTGTACCGCATGTGTTTGGACTGTGGGGGAAACTGGAGCACCCGGAGGAAACCCACACGAACGCAGGGAGAACATGCAAACTCCACACAGAAACGCCAACTGACCCAGCCGAGGCTCGAACCAGAGACTACCTACTGCGCCACTGCGTCGCCTCAGAGTCTTAAACAGTTAAGAGTAATTAATAACATAATTAAAAGATTTTGTGGTGAACTAACACTTTAAGCAGAGTGTGGGGGCGGGGTTGACCTCATCAGTATGGATGATGTCATCTGCTCATTAAATATGTGCACAGTAATTGGCTGGTGGAGAGAGGGAGGAGTTTTTCAGAGATTTATTCATGGTAACGCCACAGAGAACAATATTATGTTGCTATATAATAATATAAAAAAATATATATATTTAAAAATAAAATTCTTTTAAGTGTCACAATTGAATATATTTACCAAATTTAGTTTTAATAACCACAATAGTTTCGATTCATAGAACATATATTTGCATGAATGTCTTTATATATGTTAAAAGTTTGTGTATTTTTAAATAAATGATATATTTATTTTTGAGAATATATTTCTGACCGTATGGGTGTTGTTTTTAAAATATTTTCTTTCTAAAGCAGATATGTTTTATTAAATTGTAATATTTAAACATTTTATTATATTAATATACTTTAAATGCTTTTTTAAAAATATATTCTTTTACAAATCTATAAATATCAAATAATAAAATATATCACACCTTGAGAAATACTCAGAGTAAAAATATAAAGTCCTAAGTTTTAAATGCCCACTATATTTAAGATAAGTTGTGAGATATTTTAATCGCTTTAAGATGTTTTGTGAATATCTCAGCTGACCCTCCTTGACTCGGAGCTGCACACGGATACAGAAAACCCAAAGACCAGCTGTGAGTGTTTGTGCACTGTAATAATGATATTAATGTCCAGTCTATGTGGTATGCAGCATCTTTCTGGACCATGCATGTTCACAGTATTTAGTCAAACCTAAATTATTCAAATACTTGATTTATGTGAGGATAGCAAAAGTTAAACTGAGTAGATTACTTAAGAACTGATTACAAAATAAAATGAGTAGTCAGTACTATCTTCTCTTGGATTACACATTAATGTTTGTCTGTGTAATCTGACTACTTTTGGTTTACATTTTGATACACTTTACAATAAGATTTGCATGAGTGTATTTACTAACATGAACTATGTATAAAGCATTTTTTCATTGTGGTCCAAAGCGCATGCAGAATGCTTGGTTTTGGCCCGGAGTATATTAATTTTGGTGCATCTTTAGAGTCTGATTATTTAATATATTTCCCTCTCTCTTTATGTGATGTGTTTCAGTCGTTCTAGTCTGAAGAACGTGTCAGACTTGTTTGTGATGGGTGGAGCGCTGATCCTGGAGTCCGCTGCGCTTCTACACTGGCTGGAGAGAGACGGATTCTGGCCACTGGGCATGACTGGCATCTCTATGGGTGGACATGTAGGTTCATTAACAATTCACTTCATTCAACCCTTGTGTGCTGTTGGGTTGTTTTTATCCACTCTGGGCTGATTTTGAGTCTTAATTCGGCCATAACTTTCTCTGTGTTTCAGCAAATGGAATGATTTTTGCTGACAAATCTTATTTTGACATATCATTTGGTAAATGCTTTGAAAGTTTTCACAAATTTGACTCCCCTTTGGTTATGTTGGTGCTGTTTTTGCCCCATTGACTTCCATTATATTCACATTTATTGATTGCAAAGCCATGACAGCATATACTCATGCATTCTTGATTGTTGCTGGTTTTCTCTCTTGGGGAAGGCTATGATTTATCATTTTTCATCAGTTGTTGTTGTTATGATAGATATGATATATAATCACTGGCCTAAATTGGTATTAAAATGTCATTGAGAAACCTTTACAATATATACCTACTGTACCAACCAATCAGCTGTGTTGTTTTTCTTTCTATGCAAACCTATTCACTTGGTGTTTTTTTTTTCCCCCTAGATGGCTTCATTAGCTGTTACCAACTGGCCCAAACCCATTCCTCTCATACCGTGTTTATCCTGGACGACAGCTTCAAGTGTTTTTACCACAGTAAGATTCAGATTATTCATTTGACGCAGCATCTGGTTATTTTTTTTAATATAAGACTGATGCATTGCATGAATCCTAGTATCTAATCAAATATTGTGTGCTGTCATCATGACAAAGACAAAAGAAATAATTAGAAATGAGTTATTTAACTGTTATGATTAGAAACGACTTAAAGCTCTCTGTTAAACAGCACTTAAAAATATTTGCAAAACAATTAAAATTTCACAGGAGGGTGAAGGATTTTGTGCCAGCTTTCATACCTTTTAATATCCCACAAAAGCCACCTGAGTGATTTATTCATTGCACCTAAAATGATCCGTTTGTTTTTTTGTTTGTTTGTTTGTTCAGGGTGTTTTAAGTCGAGCTGTGAACTGGAGAGAGCTGGAGAAGCAGTATGCGACACACACTGTCTATGAGGAAGAAATCATCAGCATGCTGGAGTATTGTGGGGTAGGTGTGTGTTTTACTGATTTATTCAGGGATGTGATTCTTCAGTATAAATACGGATTTCCATATTTTCCGACCTCAGTAATTTGTGTAAATCCTAATTTTTATTTATTTATTTTTTTGAGGAAGGAATGGGGGGGGGGTGGGGGGGGTTCAGTGAAGTTCATCGTCATTAAAGCAGAAGACCTGATTGGTGGTTTACGCCTTCATTGTTTATTGTGCACAACAAGGAGCATTAACTGCATCATGCCTGGTTCAGGTATTATTATTATTATTATTATTATTATTATTATTATTATTATTATTAACAACTTTATTAATCCCACCAGGGGCAATTAGATTAGGGTAATAGCATTTCATGATTCAACAAACACATAAGGAGACAAATCACTCACAAACAGTGTTAAAAAAAAAAAAAAACCAAAAAAACAATCCAGCATGCTTCATGTATAACTTCATAAATGGGTAAAAAAAAAAAAACCTTGGAAAAACACATGTATTAGAAATGTACATTTAAAACTTGCTAAAATGTAATGTTGTAAAGCCTTACTGCCTCTGGAACAAAGGTAAATGTATATCTGTTGGAGGAGCATTTAATGCTTTTTAACCTTCTTCCAGAGGGCAACAGAGCAAAAAAAGGCTTTAGAGGATGGGAGTCATCTCTTATCACACTTTGAGTTTTCCTTAATACTTGCTGTTCATGTAACTCTGCTAGACTCCTCAGAGGTAGACCAATAATCTTGGAGCAAGTCTTGACTAAATTTTGCAGTTGATTTTTCTCTCTAACGGAAAGTGAAGAGAACCAGCATAAAAAGGAAAATAAACTCTCGATATAGGTGGTATAAAAAGTTCTCAGTATAGGTTTTTCTACACAGAAAGAGTTCTAACATACATTCTCTGATGCACTTTCTTAGCAACAGCTTCTGAATTCTGCTGGAACTTTAATGTGGTATCAAATATTGTACCAAGATGCTTATATTCCTGTACCCTTTCAACTTGTTTTCCATTAAAATACACTGGTTTCACTTCTAAAGTATTTTTCCTAAAATCAATCACCATCTCTTTTGTTTTTGTGATATTCAGTTGTAGTTCAGCTTCTTTGCACCACTTAAAAAACGCATTATGATTATTGTGTAGTCCTATAATCTGCACGTATGATGAAGCCGCTGACAATATGCAAGATTATGAAATGGCTTTGAATAGGTGCGTGTCTGTGCACTTTTTTGTGTGCTCGCATTTGCACATCACGACCACGTGCGCTCTGTATATTATAAATAAAGGCAGGACGCACTTTTGGTATTATCCTCTGCAAGTCATCTGTCCTGATGTCTTCATTTATTCTGTGCTACAGCATAGCACCTGAAATGTAATGCCTGAAATTGTCGTGAATATTGTTTAAATGATAATACCGATTTATAAAAAAATATTATATAATTAATTGAAACTATTAAGAAGCAGGGACAATGCCGAAGGGAAAGGGAAGTGATGAACTCTTTTTAGCAATGCATGATATATTTTTCAGAGTGGAATGTTAAAGCATATTAGGCTGCTCAATTCAACTGGACTTAATATTTTTACAGTGCGAATTGTTGACTGACTAGAATAAAGAGTTGACTAAATTACAGGGAAAATGATTTTCTTTGGACTTAAGAGAACTAACTGAGTTAGTGGCGCCATCTAGCGGCGGTGTGGATCTGTCCCGACATTGAGGTACAATTACAAACCTATAGGGTATATGCCGAAGCATGCTAATAGGACTTTTAATTTGCCAGTAACCTGGGTTAACAGTTTCCGGTGAAGTGTATTCCAATGCAATTTCGGTGCGCTTAAGGTCTGTTTTCTGGCTGAGTGATATCCGATATAAAGTGGGTCTCAGATTGTACAAGAAGCACTACATTAAATTACATTTTTCCTGCCGTGTCTTTATAATATGAGCATTTATTTTATCCCAGTATATTCAATGGAGCTTCTGCGCTAACCTGCCGATTCTGACGGTCGCGTGCGAGTAAACGGCTTTTTGTCTCGTTTTACGCATGAGCAAGTAAATGAATGCCAAAGTCTGTTTAACTGATTGTATTTTAATTACATTACAACGTTGATGCTGTAAAAGAAACCGTATAAAATAGAAAAAACTCACAATAACAGGTCACCAGAAGTTTATCAGTATGGGAACAACACTAGCTCGGCATATACTCTATTAAACATTATTTAGGCCAGTGGTTCTCAAACTGGGGGTCGCGGCAGAATAATTTCAAGGTGTCGCTAGAGGGATGTTAAAAATTCTCTAATTTTTAGTGATTATAATATATATTTTTCAGTATTACGAGTGAAAGCTTAATTTTTCAGATTATTTTTAAGGTATTACTGATTAGTATTTTTTACAAAAGTGAATGAAACATCATAACTGTGCAGCGAATAACTCACTAGTTATCAATACAGCACGCATCTGGATGTGAAAACCGCAACTGCAGAGATGGATACATTTATAATTCACAAATCTAAACATGTTGAGGAAACTGTGGACCGTTTGCCTGAGTCATCGGAACCGTCTACTTTGACTAAGCATAAGAGCAAGACCCAATCAGACCAAAGTAGGAAAAACGTCAGAAATATCAGGATGAATTCATAAAGTATTTAGGACACATTCAGGCAGGATGCATCTTTGCACTTGAAGTGCAGCGCTTAGGAACAGTTTAAAACTGTTGTCATGTCAACTTGCTGCAGTAAACAAAGCCTGCAATGCTTGCCCCACCTTCGTACTCTTATTGGCCCACTGCTCTACAACTGAACGCGAATGGATTGGTTAAAATCAGCTGTCAATCACTCAGTCGACGCCTCCTGTCTTCAGATGACAGGAGATACAACTACAAAAATGTAAAGCGCTGAAGATAAGAATGAAAACAACACTGACAGATTTAGTTTTAGAAACCAGCTAAAGCTACAAATAATGGCACATCTGATTTCTGATCATGTGCTGAATGTTAATCCATCATCTACACTTTTCACGAGTGGATAAAAGACTTCCATTGGCTTCAAGTCTGCTATGAAAATAACTGAAGCATTCACTGTAAAGTCTTTGGGATGGCATTTTCAGGTAACAGTTTGCCACATCTACAAATTTTAAGCACTAGAGGTTCTGTTTAATCTTTCATTTAATCGCCAGATGCTGTCAGCCGTGCAAGTGGCAGCTATATGTAAAAGTTAACACTACGTACACCATCGCAAAAGGGCTTGCATTGACTAAGATTAAACTAATATTGCAGCTCATGAAAATAGCGGTATTGCTATTAAAATGACGTCTGCAAATAATAAGGTATATGTCCAGACACCAGGCGTGAGAACAGCACAGTTATCATTAACAGATTCATTAATGAATTCATGTCAAGCAGTGCGTGCAGGGCTGGTGAGCGCTCCGTCCGTGATATCTTTTGATCACTCAATTATGTTATAAAAATGTATTTTCTTGTGATAACGGGATTTCATTGAGACATATTGTCCTCACGCATGCATATATATATATTTTTTGCTTGTTAGTTTTGATTAGTGTTGATTTCAAATGCAATAAATCTGTTTATAAAACTTGTAGTAACAGTGCTCATTATTGGTGGGTGCGTCTAAATTTTGGCTGGTGCGCCTACAATTTTTAAAGTTAGGAGCACCAGAGCTACCAAGCAAAAAATGTTAATTTCTGTAATGTAGAGTAAATATAGTTAAAATATTGTGAACAGCTTAAAAGAAGCTATTTTTAATGTTAGTTTATGGTTTGTTAGTGGGGGGTTGCGAGTTCTTGATGATCTTACATTGGGGGTCGCTGGCTTAAAAGTTTGAGAACCACTGATTTAGGTGACTATTAAACTGCTAAACATTTAAACTGATTAAAAAATAAATCTTAAATTGTGTGGCCAATAACAAACATCTATATAAAGAATATTATTATATATTTTTAGAATTATTTCTATTATAATTTGTTTAACACACACAGACATACATACATACGAGACAAAAAAATTATGTAAATTATGTAAATTATTTATATATATATATATATATATATATATATATATATATATATATATATATATATATATATATATATATATATATATATATATATATATATATATATACATACATAACTTACATAATTTTTTTTTGTCTCGTCTTCCTTCTTTTTTGTCCTCGGCTCATCACATGTTTTTATTACACAAAATTAAATTAAATTAGATATTTTTATTGTTTATTCTTTTTTTATTACAATATAATTTAATATTTTCCCTCAACATATTAAATTGGGTGTAATTTTAATACGTTTTAAGACTAGTTCGAGTGAGTTTTACCAGATGTCCCAGATGTTAACCTGTGTTTTTTTACTTAAAGATCCCACTTTGTGTTTGTTCTGAAACATTCCTGTAACTATAAAACACTTTCTATTGGACTGTCCTGCTTTTAATGAAATCAACTCACTCAAAGAGATATTCTACAATCATGTGTTAACATAAAAAATCTTATCTAATTCATATTTTCATTCATTTGTGATATTTAATTGTATATTTATTAATTAAATATTTGTGCCATGAAAATAGCAAGTGTTGCTGACATGAAATATAAATATATTGTATGATTATGGAACTGACCAATCTAATGTGTATGCATATTATTGTAGAGCGTCCTGTAGAAAATATGAATGTAAAAAAGAGATCTGTGAGGGGTCAACGCATTTATATGGGTATCAAATGCCTGATTTGTGTGCTTGATCCACTGAAGGTCCCACACAGTGAAATTATACGTTGAAGGTGTAACGTTTTCACCGATTCGCCCTTGTGTTTCAGACAGACTCTTTCCGCATGGGGCAGGAGTTTGTGAAAAATGCTCCAGGCAGTTTTGATGGTCTGGATTTGACTCATGAGCTTCTGGAGAGCAGGCAGCAGGTGGCGCTGCACTCCTATTCTGGACGTCCCGCTTCAGACCAAGGTTTTTATAGTTTTGCATTTTTGAATTAGTTGGTAGCACTTTAAAATAAGGTTGTACTTGTTAAAATGTTACTGAACGCATTTACTAATGAACAATAGATTTATTACAGTATTTATTAATGTTAGTTAATGAAAATACAGTCGTTCATTGTTATTTCTTGTTAACTCAGTGCATTAACTAATATTAACGAGCATTAATTTGGATGTTAATAAAGCATTAGTAAGTGTTAAGCTATGAATAATTAATGCTGTACATGTATTGTTCATTATTAGTTCATGTTAGTAAATTCAATTCAATTCCCCTTTATTTGTATAGCGCTTATACAATGTAGATTGTGTCAAAGCAGCTTCACATAGAAGATCACAGTGAATAGGAACAGTGTAGTTCAGTTTGTAGTGTTTAAGTTCAGTTCAGTTTAGCTCAGTTCAGTGTGGTTTAATAATCACTACTGAGAGTCCAAATACTGAAGAGCAAATCCAACGATGCACGGCTCTACAGATCCTGAACCATGCAAGCCAGTGGCCAAATGAACTGAAACCTTATTATAAAGTGTGGCCAATTAGTTTTTATTTTGATTACAATTTATTTACATGTTTATTTAAAGTTATCAGGATGAGTGTACATTGATATTTTGATACTGTTTTCTATCCATCCATCCATCCTTATTCACACACACACACACACCCACACACACACACACACACACACACACACACACACACACACACACACAGATGTGGACGAAATTGTTGGTATCTTTAGTTTTTCATTTTTAATACCACCGTTTGAATTCAATATCTGATTTTCATTTGTTTATTTATTCAGTCATTTTTTTATTAATTATTACTTTTAATCAGTTTCAGGTTATTTCAGTGAACAACACTGTCGTTTTTCTTTCTTCAATGAACAGAAAACGTACAGAAGAACACTGGTTTCTCTTTCTTCTGTGTTCACTCCCTTTCAAAAGCTGTGTCAAATTTGTTTTTAGTTTCATGAACGCCTGAACACAACATCTAAGTTAGGCATGGGTATCGTTAACGTTTTTACGGTATTAGTACTTTTATTGATACCACTTACCGGTTGGGTACTTTAACGGTTCTCTTATCGGTACTTTTTGTAGTGTTTTTTTAAATGAAGGAACAAATTGAACAGAATTAACAACACTTTATTTTATTATTACGTTTTTAATATAAAATAAAACAAAACCAATAATTGTAAAACAAATAAATAGTTTTTTCCCTGTAAGACAATGCACAATGGTTTGAAGGAAAATGTCTCAGTTTTTAACCATTCTTCTGGAGAAAAATCAACATGTTTGGCTTTTCTGGCAGAAGTCAGGATCTTTCTTGGTTTATTGTGCTCGCTGCATCTGAAAATGCCCTCTTTGAGTTGCAAAATGCATTTAAATGAGAGAATGATTATGATTTTTCATTAACGCATTCACAATAATGAGTTCACTGTGTTCTGGGAGTTCATTGTGTTTTAAATACAGTTTGGAGCATCTTGCTATGTAAAAATAAGCAGTTTTTTAATCATTTCTCAATAAGCATAGTTTATTATTAGGCTATTCATAGGCTATATTTGTAAATACAGCTGATGTAGAAGCTTTTTAATGTTTAAGATTTATGTAGGCTACTGCAGAAAAAGTACTGTTTTCAATGTAACCGAATGTGTGTGTTTATTTAACTAT
Source organism: Danio aesculapii (assembly GCF_903798145.1). Taxonomy (NCBI): domain Eukaryota; kingdom Metazoa; phylum Chordata; class Actinopteri; order Cypriniformes; family Danionidae; genus Danio; species Danio aesculapii. The sequence goes on along the minus strand of NC_079448.1, from coordinate 55,408,358 downwards.
TAATATTAACTTATGCTAATTTAGGTGATTGACTGCTGGCATAACCAAGGATGATGTGACGTTACCGTTAGTAGCTATAGGCAGTCAAAGACTTTTCATTTGTCTTTCTGCAGGTAATAAACTTGTGAAAGATACTTTCTCTTAGCCAGATTGCTTGCGTTTCCACTTATACAAGAAAACAGCTGGTTGAGTTGCCACAGGCATTGTCGCTGTCCACTTGGGAAATACAACCTGTTTGGTTCACTCTGCAAGCTTACGAGCTGTGTGTGCGCGAATCTGTGTTGCGAGCTATGTGTGTGCGCATACACAGCCGAGAACTGTGAAGGCTTTCATAGTTGACGCGCTCGCCGGAAACACGAGCATTTCTCGCTTGATATTCGTCCTCACATATCGCGAATTAGAAAAGGTTGGTCAGTTAAATTATGCTACTGTAAGTAATGTTTATTCAGCACTAATTCTCCAGTATCGATAGCAGAACTGTTAACGTCAGAGCTTATCGATACTTCAGTCTTTTACATTTACATTTACATTTAGTCATTTAGCAGACGCTTTTATCCAAAGCGACTTACAAATGAGGACAAGGAAGCAATTTACACAACTATAAGAGCAGCAGTGAACAAGTGCTATAGACAAGTTTCAGGTGTGTAAAGTCTAAGAAGCAAAGCTTTAGAAAAAATTTTTTTTTTTTTTTTTTAGAGAGAGAGAGAGAGAGAAAGAGGGCTCAGTTAGTGGTATAGCCAGAGAGGCAGTTACAGATTAGGTAGGAAACTGGAGACTAAATAGTTGAGTTTTTAGTCGTTTCTTGAAGACAGCAAGTGACTCTGCTGTTCTGATGCAGTTAGGGAGTTCATTCCACCAACTGGGCAGATTGAATGTGAGAGTTCGGGAAAGTGATTTCTTCCCTCTTTGGGATGGAACCACGAGGCGACGTTCATTCACAGAACGCAAGTTTCTGGAGGGCACATATATCTGCAGAAGTGAGAGCAGATAAGGAGCAAAGCCAGAGGTCGCTTTGTAAGCAAACATCAGAGCTTTGAATTTGATGCGGGCAGCAACTGGCAGCCAGTGCAAACGGGTGAGTAGCGGAGTGACATGTGCTCTTTTGGGTTCATCAAAGACCACTCGTGCTGCTGCGTTCTGAAGCAGCTGAAGAGGTTTGATAGAACTAGCTGGTAGCCCGGCTAGCAGAGAGTTGCAATAGTCCAGTTTGGAGAGAACAAGAGCTTGAACAATGAGTTGAGCTGTATGTTCAGATAGGAAGGGTCGGACCTTTCTGATGTTGTAGAGTGCGAATCTGCAAGATCGATCAGTTCTAGAGATGTGCTCAGAGAAGTTCAGTTGGTCATCAATCGTAACTCCAAGGCTTTTTACCATTTTGGATGCAGTGATGGTTGCTCCATCCATCTGGATTGAAAAGTTATGGTGAAGAGTCGGGTTGGCAGAAACTTCAAGCATTTCCGTTTTCGTGAGGTTAAGCTGGAGATGATGATCTTTCATCCAGTGTGAAATGTCTGACAGGCAGGCTGAAATGCGAGCTGGAACCGAGGGATCATCAGGGTGAAAAGAGAGGTATAGCTGGGTGTCATCAGCATAGCAGTGGTAGGAAAATCCATGTTTCTGGATGACTGGTCCTAAAGATGTCGTGTAGATAGAGAAGAGAAGTGGCCCAAGAACAGAGCCCTGAGGTACCCCAGTGTTTAGATGCTGTAGGTTGGAAACTTCTCCCCTCCACGACACCCTGAATGACCTGTCCGAGAGGTAGGAACTGAACCATTGAATAACAGTGCCTGCGACGCCCAGTGACTCAAGCGTAGATAGCAGGATCTGGTGGTTTACAGTGTCAAAAGCAGCTGATAAATCCAGCAAGATGAGGACAGATGATTTAGAGTCTGTTTTATATTGTAGCACCGATAAAGTACCGCATCTCGGTACCCATCCCTAATCTAAATACTGATATATTTAATGTTTTGGGAATTGTTCAACCCTTTTAATCAGGGGTCACCAAACTTGTTCCTGAAGGGCCGGTGTCCTGCAGATTTTAGCTCCAACCCTAATCAAACACACCTGAACAAGCTAATCAACGTCTTACTAGGTATACTTAAAAACACCCAGGCAGGTGTGTTGGGGCAAGTTGGAGCTAAACCCTGGAGGGACACCGCCCCTCCAGGACCGAGATTGGTGACCCCTGCTTTTAATAAATAGAATTACACAAACATGTCCGTGGGTATACCTGAAGAGTGGATGCATCTTTCATTTTCTGACTGCAGCATGTTATAGGTGTGCTATGTAAGTTTCTGACTCGACTAAGGCATACAAATATTAAATATTTATGCAGATAATTTAACAATTACTTTGAAAACACAAAAACCAAAACAAAGTTTCCCAGGAAGTCAAGTTGGCCTGGGAATTTGACAACTGGTTTAGAGTGGGAATGCCCTTTATTGTTATTTCAGTTCTTTGAGCAGTAGTTTTGTTTGACTGAAGTCTCCTTGTTTCAGACTCGTCTGTGCTGATGGGTCGGCGGGAGCGGGACGGTCTTGATCAGATGCTGTCCGCCGTTAGCAGCAGTGCTCCACATTTAGACATGCTACACGCTAAGAGCATCGCCTGTGGATCAGGACAGCGGCAGTCGCTGCAGCGAGAGTCTCTCTGCTTCATGAAGGGCGTTATGGACGAATGCACACACATCGCCAACTTTTCAGGTGCACACGTGCTTTTATCTCTGATGTGGTTTGATTTAAAGGGACAGTTCACCCAAAAATGATCATTTACTCAGCATTTACTCGTCCTTAAGCAGTTCCAAGCCTTTGAGTTTCAAATGAAGATGTTTTGAAGAATGTTGGAACTCCGTAGTCATTTACACTTATATTAGAAATAACAAATACAATGGGAGTGAATGGATACTGATGTCCAACATTCGTTATAAAATGTTCGTTAGTTTTGTATAATAAATCTACAGGTTTGAAATAAGATTAGTAAATTATGGCAGAATGTAAAATTTTGGGTGAACTTTTGCTTTAAGAAACACTTTCTGTGTTTGATCCTTTCAGTTTCTTGCATTGTTTTAGCAGCAAGCTAATATGTTGCTAGAATTGGTGTTTATGTATGGGCGATATATATATATATATATTACATCACCAGAAATGATTGAGCTCATGTCCATGTGTTGTGTGATAATCCATATATTGATTATTGTGACAGGCTTACCAATAGGTTTATTTATTTGTGTTTACACAAGTTCCCTTGTTTTGCAGTGCCTGTAGATCCCAGTCTGATCATTATAGTCCAGGCAAAGGAAGACGCATATGTTCCCCGCACTGGAGTCCGCAGTTTACAGGAGATCTGGCCCGGCTGTGAGGTCCGCTACCTCAACGGAGGACACATCAGCGCTTACCTCTTCAAACAAGGACTGTTTCGGTGAGCATATAATGTCTATGAGCTAATATTCTGCCATATTTACTTATTTACAGTAGTGTAAATACTGTAAATAAATAAAATACCCCCCCCCCCATGCAATTACAATTGAAGCTTTAAACATAGTGTAAAGTATGGCTGCGTGATACTGGGAAAATGTGGTGATATACAATATTGTTGTTGAGTATTGTAATGATGTTTCTTACCATACAACATTTCCTATGATTTAAAATTATTTCTTTATTTAATGATATTAAAATAAACAGGTAAAAGTTGTATTTCAGATCTAATTAATCCTGATTCAGACTAAAAGCTGTGTCAAGGTGCAAACATTTAGTCTTTAAAACACCATGAATGAGTGATGACCTGATATGCAGATATTCTGACTCTGATTGGCTGTTGTCATTTTCCTCTCTCATCTCGACTCCGCCCATTAGCATTTATTTTCAGCTCTGGGCTCAGCCAATAGCAGAACAGCAACTACTGTGGAGGCGGGGATAAAGATAGTACAGCCTGATTTCTGATTGGTCAAATTTAGATAATGCATAAAATAAATGTGTATATATATATATATATATATATTGGATACAGTTTAGGATTATTACAATAATGATAATTTTGCGATTATATTGTGAAGCCCTTGTGTAAATGCACTATAAACATGGTTCAGTTCTTCTGGAGTAGTTTATTAGCTGGTAACAATAGAATTATTAATTAATTTGGTCACGCTTTACAATGAGGTTGCATTAGTTAATGTACTTACAGGAACTAAGTGACCAATACTCGTGGAGCATTTATTAATCATAGTTCAGCATTTACTGATGCATTATTAACATCCGAACTCATGCTTGTTAATGCTATGAGTATTGGTCATACTTGGTTCATGTTAGTAAACACATTAACTGATGAAACCTCATTGTAAAGTGTGACCAAATTAACGAACTAACAGTGAATGGCTGTATTTTCAGTAGCTAACGTTAACTAACTTGAACAAATACTGTATTAAACGTATTGCTTATTCGTGTTAGTAAATGTATTAACCAACATTAAGTAAAGCAACCCTATTGTAAAGTGTGACCATTAATTTAAAATGGTTGATTTATTAGTTTATAATGGGTTTATGAACCAAATAAACAGATTCATTAAACCGGTTCAGTTCAAACAGTGAATTGTTTATTCAGATTCATTCGTGTGTTGCTTTATAAATATAAAAAGCTGATTTTGTGCCAACGTGAAGCTTAGTAGTGAATAACAACATAGTAGTTTCCAACATTAATATTAATAATAGAAATGTTTCTTGACCATCAGATTATACTGACTTGTGAAGGATCATGTGACTCTAAAGACAGGAGGAACAATGCTGAAAATTCAGCTTTACATCACAGATAGAACTTATATTTGACTATATATTTACTCATAAAAGATCTATTTTAAATTGTAATATCTCAGAGTTTTACAGCATTTTCTATCAAATAAATGCAGTTTCCGTGAGCAAAAGTTAATCTATAGACCCAAACGTATGTTTTTTGTATGTAATAGTGATAGTTAAAGGGATAGTTCAGCCTAAAATGAAAATTTCCTCACTATTTTCTCTCCCTCAATTGATTCCAAACTTTTGAGTTAATTCTGTTGAGCACAGACGAAGACTAAAAAGCTAGAAAAAAACCTGTAACCATTGACTTCCATAGTAGGAAAAACAAATACTATGGAAGTCAGTGGTTACCGGTTTCCAGCTTTCTTTTTTCAGCTTTTTTAAACAAGCAAAGGGTGAGTAAATGATGTCAGAATTTTCATTTTTGGGTGAACTACCCCTTTAAATTGTGACGTGTTGTTTGAAATTAACTGTATGATCTGCACTGTTTGAATACATGCATTAACATTTTAATTCAATCTGTGATTGTTGACTTCCAGACAAGCAATTTATGATGCCTACGACCGGTTTCTTCACAAGTATTCCAGCTTATAGCCATGGATTTTGTGGTACCAAGTACCAGCAAGAATTGATGCGTTTTGAAAGTATGATGTGGATAAAGAAACACTGAATATGATGAACGTGATTTTTACTGAAGACTGTGTTTGTGAACTAACCTGGTGCTACCGAAAGGATCAAGTGTGTAAAACTCAATGACTGAAGCCAACTGTAATAGATGCTCGTCTTCCTGACCTCAATGCCTTTAATCATCATGACTGAAAAATTCTTCACTAAATCAAAGATGTGCCTCCAAACCATCATTCGCTCATCCTGGTGTCTTTTAACCTCTTGATCTCTGAAAATATCGTAATTTGAATTGTTGGATAAATTAAATTAACTACCATCATCTCTATTTTTGTTCCACTAACATTGAATATTCTGCTTTTTGTAGAGAAAATTTTATATTAAAGAAAATACATCAACAAAAATGGCCTTATCAAAGCCATGTTATTTTTTTTAAACATCGTAGAGATATCTCAGAAATAATGTTCAACAAATTAAAGTGCACATTTGAGAGATCTTTAAAGTAACTCAAGGTAAACAAAACTCTGGTGGCAAGAAATAGACTTGAACAATTCAAAATATACATTTTCCATGAAATGCATGCTTGAAAATCAGTTCTGCATTTGTTTTAATCACTTTAATCCTAATCACTGCCAAACACTACTGTAAAAACTAACAATCATAGTGTGATAAAAGATGTTAAGGATTAATGCTGTCACTTTATCCGATCTGTCAATGTATTCATCATGAGCCATTCATTTCTCCACTCTAAAATAAAAGGAAAATCTTAAATATTGAGATGTCATTTTTTATTTAAATTTGGATGAGGGTGTGCAGAGTACAGTCGCTCATACTACAGTAATACCATCAACCGTATAAACAACACTAAAAATATTTGGTACAGTCACAGATAGATACAACTGAAAATGTAGAGTACAGTCGCTCAGACTACAGTAATAACATCAACTGTATAAACAACACTTAAAAATATTTGGTACAGTCACAGATAGATACAACTGAAAATGCCGAGTACAGTCGCTCAGACTACAGTAATAACATCAACCGTATAAACAACACTAAAAATATTTGGTACAGTCACAGATAGATACAACTGAAAATGCTGAGTACAGTCGCTCATACTACAGTAATAACATCAACCGTATAAACAACACTAAAAATATTTGGTACAGTCACTAATGGATACATCTGAAAATGCAGAGTACAGTCGCTCAGACTACAGTAATAACATCAACCGTATAAACAACACTAAAAATATTTGGTACAGTCACAGATAGATACAACTGAAAATGCTGAGTACAGTCGCTCAGAGTACAGTAATAACATCAACCGTATAAACAACACTAAAAATATTTGGTACAGTCACAGATAGATACAACTGAAAATGCCGAGTACAGTCGCTCAGACTACAGTAATAACATCAACCGTATAAACAACACTAAAAATATTTGGTACAGTCACAGATAGATACAACTGAAAATGCCGAGTACAGTCGCTCAGACTACAGTAATAACATCAACCGTATAAACAACACTAAAAATATTTGGTACAGTCACTAATGGATACATCTGAAAATGCAGAGTACAGTCGCTCAGACTACAGTAATAATATCAACACCAAACACAAGCAGTTCTACTGCTCAGACTACACCATTAACAAAACTGTAAACAAGTACAGTCCCTCAGACTGCAATAGAAACATCAATACCAAACATGTACAATACAGTCGACCAGATTACAGTAGAAACCAACAACGTAAATGCGCAGAATACAGTTAGACAGACTACAGTAGAAACAACTGTAAATGCAGAGTAGAGTCTGTCAGACTACAGTAGAAACGACTGTAAATGCAGAGTAGAGTCTGTCAGACTACAGTAGAAACGACTGTAAATGCAGAGTAGAGTCTGTCAGACTACAGTAGAAACGACTGTAAATGCAGAGTAGAGTCTGTCAGACTACAGTAGAAATGACTGTAAATGCAGAGTAGAGTCTGTCAGACTACAGTAGAAACGACTGTAAATGCAGAGTAGAGTCTGTCAGACTACAGTAGAAACGACTGTAAATGCAGAGTAGAGTCTGTCAGACTACTGTAGAAATGACTGTAAATGCAGAGTAGAGTCCGTCAGACTACAGTAGAAACGACTGTAAATGCAGAGTAGAGTCTGTCAGACTACAGTAGAAACGACTGTAAATGCAGAGTAGTGTTTGTCTGACTACAGTAGAAACAGAGTACAGTCACTCAGATTGCTGTAAAAAACATCAACACTGTGGACATGAATACTTCAATCACTCAGACTACTACGGTATAAACAACACTAAAAAAGTCGCTCAGATTACAGTATAAACAATTGTAAAAGTACAGTATAATCATCAACTGTACAACCAACAACACTGTAAATGTGCAAGTAGTGACTCAAACTATAGAAATCAACTTAATACAGCGTACAGCCACTCAGACTACAATAGAAACATCAACACTGTAAATGCACTAGTATAGTCATACAGACAACAGTAGAAACAACACTAAATGCACAAGTACAGTCAGACTACAAAGAAACATCAACACTGTAAATGCACAAGCACAATCACTGACTACAGTAGAAACATCAACACTGTAAATCCACAAATACAGTCAGACTGACAGAAACATCAACGCTGTAAATCCACAAAGGACAGTCAAACTACAGTATAAACGTCAACACTAAATCCACAAAGTACAGTCAGACTACAGTAGAAACATCACTAAATCCACAAAGTACAGTCAGACTACAGTAGAAACGTCAACACTAAATCCACAAATACAGTCAGACTACAGTAGAAACATCAACACTGCAAATCCACAAGGTACAGTCAGACTACAGTAGAAACATCAACACTGCAAATCCACAAAGTACAGTCAGACTACAGTAGAAACATCACTAAATCCAAAGTACAGTCAGACTACAGTAGAAACGTCAACACTAAATCCACAAATACAGTCAGACTACAGTAGAAACATCAACACTGCAAATCCACAAGGTACAGTCAGACTACAGTAGAAACATCAACACTAAATCCACAAGTATAGTCAGACTACAATAGAAACATCAACACTGCAAATCCACAAATACAGTCAGACTACAGTAGAAACAAACACTATAAATGCACAAGTACAATCAGACTACAATGAAATCAAACACCATTACAGTCACTCAAACTACCGTTGAAACATCAACACAATCAACAAAGTACAGTCAGGCAAAAATAGAAAAACCAACACTGTAAATCCCCAAAGTACAGTCCGACTACACTAGAAACTTCAACATTGTAAATCCACAAAGTAGTCAAACTACTGTAAAAACATCAACACTGTAAATCCACAAAGTACAGTCCGACTACAGTAGAAACAGCACTAAATCCACTGAGTACAGTCAGACTACAGTAGAAAGATCAACACTAAATGCACAAAGTACAGCCAGACTACAGTAGGAAAAGCACTAAATCCACAATGTACAGTCAGACTACAGTAGAAACAACACTGTAAATCCACAAAGTACAGTCCGACTACAGTAGAAACAACACTGTAAATCCACCAAGTACAGTCAGACTACAGTAGAAACAGCACTAAATCCACAAAGTACAGTCAGACTACAGTAGAAACATCAACACCTAATCCACAAGTACAGTCAGACTACAGTAGAAACATCAATGTGAGTACAGTACATTTACTCAGACTACAGCAGGAACGTCAACACTGTAAATGCACAAGTACAGCCGCTCAGACTGCAGTAGAACAGTACAGTAGCTCAGACTACACGTTCAGACTACAGTAACAGTATCTGTTCTCGAGACGTGTAGTCTGAGCTACTGTACTGTTTACAGTGTTGCTGCTTCTCCTCTAGTCGTGTATTCTGAGCCACTGTACTGAAATACTAGTGTCTACGCGACTGTACTCTGCACGTGTTTACAGTGTTGATGTTTCTACTGTACTCTGCTGATGCCCTCAGTAAACATGGAGTCTCCACTGCTGAGGATCTACCGAAGCCACTGCCATCAGTGCGCGTGACCCCTGAACCCGTTTGCGCATGCGCGTCGCTGCTCCGCCATATTGACTGTTGTCTTGCTTGAGGAGAGCACTGCCACAAGAACCGAAACTGTGTTTTTACGCTGAACCCGGAGCGCAGCCGACGGGCACACGGATTATAGCGATGGCGAGGAAGAAGAGCAAGCAGCAGGGCACAGGAGCCAAGGATTCGGTGTTGGTACAGCAGCAGCAGAGCCTGTCGAAGAAGCCCGGCGATGCGGGAGCGGGAGCCGCGGCGGCCGGTGGAGGAGACGCAGGAGCGGCCAGGACCAGTCAGGTACGGGCTAATGCTAACGCGTCCTACGGGCTCCTACAGCTGTTTCACCGGCGAGATTTGCAACCGTTTTACCGGGTGATTCATCGCATGCTCGTGCACGTGCGGATATTTGTGTTTTCGCGCTTATTTCGCGTTTTGTAGCGCCTGATTAGCGACGTTCGATTCATCAATGACTCGTTCTTTAGAATCGGATCTTCGAGTGAATCGGCTCATACAACCTATACAATCGCAGGGTCTGTATCTTTGCAGAAAATAAGATATACATTACGGCTGCACGACATTGGAAAAAGCTTACATTACAATGTTTAGTTTTTTTGCAATATATGTTATGAAATTAAGGTAATTTCATAAGATGATTCTAACAACTCCATTTGAAAAGAATTCATCATTTTGTATTATTAATTTTTTTGTAGTGAGTGCGTAGAGAGAGTGTTCAGTGGTGGAAAGTGTACTGAAAAATCATACTTAAGTTAAAGTACCGTTACTTGCCTAATAATGTAGTGCACATAGACTAAGAGTAAAAGTATCTGTTGTAAATATTACTCCAAGTATGAGTAAAAAGTAGCCCTTTCTATAGTACTCAAGAGTAGTGAGTAGTGAGTATTACACTGTAAAAAGCTGATGCATTTCCATGTAATTTGTGGATGTGTGCAAACGTAACATTCTGTAGTGCACTTACACTGTTATTATCCAGCAGGCACACAACGTCATAAGACGTAAGGTTAGATTTAGGTTGTGACGTCAGGTGACCAAAATTCAATATCTAGCCAGTGTCCAAGAAGAACAACGTTATTTTGATGTCCAATAATGACGTCAAATGACGTTGATATTTGATTGATTTTAGGTTGTGTTGGAAAGTGACAAAAATCCAACATCGAGCCAACATCTTAAACCAACGCCATATTGACGTCAAATACTGACATTTATTCATCAGGTACTGTATGGCAGCCAAAATCCAACATCTGATAGATGTCATAGTGGTGGTAATTTCAAGCTGTAACAACATTAGACGTTGATATTTGGTTGATTTTTGGCTGGGCAATGATGTCGGCCTGACATTGGGTTCTGATGTCAACCCGATTTTCATTTCCAAACAAAATGCAGCGTCCCCATGACATTGGGGGTAAATCATCGATCTGACGTCATGTTGATGTCTTGTGCCTGCTGGGTGTTTAAGGCCCTTTCGGTCATCATACAGAAAACATCTCATCAGTGACATGCATCTAAACAGTCTCTGGGTCAATGTGTGTAAAGGTTTTGGACATCTTGGACACTTTTAATTCTTCCAAACAGCAATTATAAATCGCTCATGTCTTGAGGAAGATTATTATGATGTGATTTACCTTCTATGTGTGATTTGATTGAACAGGAATCACAGGACTGATTTATCTAATCTCCATAGACAAGAAAAAATAAAGTAGTGACTGCAGGTTGAAGGTAAGCAGTGAAGTAAAAGTATCGATACAGCATTAAAAATGTACTCAAGGGAAAGTGAAAGTACACATTTATAAAACTACTTAGTAAATTACAAATCCTGAGAACAACTCCTCCATTACAGTCATTTGAGGATTTGTAATTAGTTACTTTACACCACTGCGTGTGTTTGTTATAAATTGTAATAATCTACTAGCATAAATGAATACAATAGAAGAAATATAGAAATGACATGATGCTTTATAGTTTTCTGGATATTCTAACAGTGCTGAGGTCAAATGTAAAATAATGTCATCAAAACATTCATTCATTTTCTCTTCGGCTTAGTCCATTTATTAATCAGGGGTCACCACAGCGGAATGAACCGCCAACTTATCCAGCATATGTTTTATGCAGCTGCTGCTCTTCCAACTGCAACCCATCTCTGAGAAACATCCACACACACTCATACACAGACATACACTACGGACAATTTAGCCTTCCCAATTCACCTGTACCGCATGTGTTTGGACTGTGGGGGAAACCGAAGCACCCGGAGGAAACCCATGCGAACGCAGGGAGAACATGCAAACTCCACACAGAAACGCCAACTTACCTAGCCGAGGCTCGAACCAGCGACCTTCTTGCTGTGAGGCGACAGCACTACCTACTGCGCCACCGCGTCGCCATGATCAAAACGCTCTAATCAAATTTAAAAATAACACCGCATAGCCTTCATTGAAATATAAAATACACTTAATCTATATACATACATACATACATACAGGTGAGGGCAACATTATTAGCCCTTCTATGAAATATTAATACTTTTTCTAATATTTTTTAAGTTATATTTAATGGATCAAGGCAATTTTGTTACAGTATTTCCCATAATATTTACTCCTCTATAGAACAATGTTCGATTAATCAATGACTTGGAGTCGGATCTTTTTGTGAATCGGTTTAAACAACCAATACAGACGATTGCAGCATCGGTCTGTACCTGACGGAATGATCGTGCAATCAAAACAAACGACCGGGTCACTGAACTGAAACTTCTCTTACACATGTGAAGGCAGGTTCAGCCATCAGATATTGGGTGTTCCAGATAGTAGTGGCAGGTTTCTGTTTTCAGTGGCTTTAAAATTTGTGGTAGAAATATAATTATAATGCACAATTTACAATATAATATTAAAATGAGTTTGCATGGATGGATTTGCTCTTCAGTGTTTGGACTTTCAGCAGTGAAATTTAAACCACACAGAACTGAACTGGACTGAACTTCAACTGGACTGACACAGTTTCAATGTACTAGAACTTCTGTGTTCAGCTGCTGCCACACAATCTACAGTGTATAAGTGCTGGAGACATAAAGATGAATTAAATTTAAATAAAATTTGTAAAATTAAAATTGCATTCGATCAAATTATGAAACGTTTTCATTTGTTATGATTAATAAAATCAAGGTTAATCCACCAATAATTAATTTCTAAGCTCTTTGAAAGTTGAAACATTAGCATTGTGTTGTCAGAAATGTACACGAGTATGTCTGAAACTGGTTTAATTTTCATTAAAATTGGGAAGAATTATCATCAGTAGGGTCAGGCAGAATCTGCGGACAGTTTTTTGCAATTTTTGTGGAGAATTTTAGTAAAAATCTGTGGATTTCTGCTGAATTATTTTGGAAGTTTCATATCTAAAACCTTAATATGTGAAATAAAAAAATTATATATATTTAAAACTTTTATTTAATGTTTAAAATGCAATTAGATTCACTTTATTTAGTAAACAAAGCAAGTCTCTCATATAATATCTCTACTAAAAGACTGAGAATATTACTGTACACACTGCACTGTACGTAAATCAGATGAAGAGTTTCATATTTGTCAATAATATTACTGTAAATAATTAAAACAGTGAATAAATATAGATTTACACACATTTACTCAAGTAAATAAACTGAATTAATGATAAATTCTGCAGAAAATCTGTGCGTACAGATCCCGTGTGGGCCTACTCATCAGTAGTTTGCAGAAAAAACTTGATTTGCTCAAACACACAGCTGCAAATCAACACTAAAACTAAAAGTTTAGTTACATTTTTACACAACGTTAATGTTTTAACTTCAGTTTATGAATTAATATTTGGGGGAATAAATTAGATTTTTAGTCAGATTAATGAAAACATTTATTATTTTAACCAATTCACAATTGCATCTGCATATATATATATATATATATATATATATATATATATATATATATATATATATTTATATATATATATATATATATATATATATATATATATCTGCAATTGCATATTGCATCTGCATAAACGAGCTCCAGATGTGAATATATTAATGTAATATTAGGTTATCACTGTCATATTAAGGTTCATTTTCTCCCTAACTTCATGAAGCACAACAAAGCAAATCATTTATTGACATTTCATTTAAACGGAAATTTTAATAATACTTCAGTGTTATGTTAGATATTTTTAAATATAGGCATACTTTAATAAATTACTGTTTTATTATGCTAAATCATTGACACGTTAAATTACACACTTATATTAAAAACACATAATAATTCACCCTAAGCTGTAAAAATAAGTGTTTTTTAATTACTTTTATTAATGCTTGGAAGAACATACAAAATACCAGGTAGCCCTAAAACTAACTAATTAATATATGCATTTCACAACAAATGCTACAATGGGATGTCAGAGACCACATGATGGCGCAATCACATCCCGACGTAAACGATTCCCTGATTCATTTAACCGATCTGTTCAAAAGAGCCGTTTCGCGGAAATGATTCGGATTCCCCATCACTACGCGGTCTCTTCGGGCGGAGCAGCACTAGCTCTGGCGATCTGTGCAACCGTACTGCTAAATAAATAAATATGTAGCCCTCAGAGTGTTCTTGCAGCTTCTGACAGTGCAGTTTCTTACATCTGAGTGTTTTAAACGAGACGAATGGTTCACATTGAGCTGGGCAAAGAAAGCTAACCGAGTCCGCGGAGCACAAAGCTAGCTAACCGTGTGTGGCTTTTCTGCTGCTCAATTATTCCTGTAGCAGTGCAAACACCGCCACACACTCCTACTGTGTGCTCTGACATAATAACAGTGTTTTTTGCACATGAAATGACTCTATTATTAAGCCAAGAGTTGCAGTGTTGCTGTATGATTCAGTTCATGGTTAACCAAGCTGCTAACGCGACTAGTAACAGTTATAGCACTGCTAATGTTACTCAGTGCACTCAATACAGAAATACCACTAAAGTGTTTGATTTTATTGGCTAAACCTTGTGCTTTTGCTCTGGTTACATTGTCATTGGTGTTTTGCTTCAAGTGGGATATAGTAGTCTTGATTAGGGCTACATAATATTGGAATAAATGGACTTTGCAATGTAGTTTTTCAGTGATTTATATTGTGATATGATCACAAGATGACTTAAGCATCTCTATTTGGAATTAATTCACAATTGTACTTTGATATGAATGACTTTGTAGAATGAATCTGCATAAAATATACACAAAACCCAAATTAAAGTACAGATAAAAACAACAGAACTAAGGTAAACGATCAAATAAAGTGGAGTTTGTCAGTATCGATGTACTGAAATACAATATTCAAATGTAAAAGAACACTCCATAGAGTCCTCATTATATCAATAATCACAATCGTTCTCAGTTAAAGTGGCAAACTTTATAATTTCTTCCACACAAATGGTTTAAATTAGGGCTGAACAATATATAGTTTGAGCATCAATATTAGCAGTGTGTGTATCCACATAGTCACAAGCTTTAAAGATGAAGATAACATTAAACATTGCTTAAATTATGATGACCATAATACTTTACATTTCTATTGTTCAATTTCTGTACTAGAATACAATTAATTCCCTAGAAAACCATAATACGTTGTTATTTAACTTTTATTTTTGCTCTGTCGTATTTATTTATGCTTGCAATTTATTTTATTTTAAGATGCTCTGTAGGGCTGAGCAGTATATCTGTGCGAGTGTGCAATAGTCACGTCACACAATCTGCAAATAGTGGCATCAAATAATTTCCAATAGTAACCTTCGAGTGAAAGTTAATTATTTGCATTTGTTTCTAAGGCCTGTGACCAAGCATTTCAAGCCAATTTAATGCATTTGGGCACAATAAATTAAACGTTTGTATCTTAAAGATTAATTGTACATTTATATAATTATTTAATCAATGAAAACCATAGTGTTATATAAATAAATAATGAATTATAAGTAAATAAATGAATAAACTTGCCTTATTATTACATTATACACTGATAATTTCATTTCTGTTGCTGAATACTGTTCAACTCTGCAGAAAGTCTTAATTTCTATGCTCTGTTATATGTATTTAACTTTGCTTGTCATTTTTAATTGTATTTTATGCACACACTCCCTTATAAAATCATCCAGATCTAAAGTTATGCATTCTTTACAAATAGATGTTCACGTCATCTGTTGAAATTGTATTGATATCGCAATAAACATCGCTGTAAAGGGAAACATTGCAATGTCAGTTTTGTCCAATATCATGCAGTCCTAATGCACTGCATAGAAAAAGACTTGATCATCCCAGTCGATCTAAATGAATGACATATTTCCAAAAGGAGCTATTCAATTCATCTAGTGAAATTATATTCATATCGCAGTATATATTGCAGCAAACCGAAATATTGCAATGTGCGATTTTTCTGATGTCATGCAGCCCTAGATTAACTTGACTTGAACTCTTAACCACAGGCCTTAAAACCACATCAGAATTATTTCACACTATTATATCAGGGTTAAACTGTGGAATGACTCCACAAGTCGTGTTTTCTGGTTAATTATAACACCACCTCGACATGATTGCAGATCCTGCGATGTGACTATTTCAGATCTGCACATTGCAATATCAATGCTGAACTGATATATTGAGCAGCCCCAGTCTTGATGTATAATAACTATTATGGACTAACAGAGAGCTTTTCTACCATCAAAGTCATATTTCTGCGGCTTTATTGAGTGTCTGCTGTATAAAGCTTGTCCCGCTGGCAGTCATTGGCTTGATAGTGAGGGGTTTTGTGTGAAGCACTTTTATAAACTTCCAATTATACCAGGACATAATCTCTAATGATCTAGAACTAATTGAGATTTAGACATAACCAAGCAGATTTGTATGAATGTCTGCAGCGCTTGTTTCCATGCACACAATGCATTGTGCTCTCAATCCTACCTGATCACTGCTTAATTTAGAGTGAATCTGGAACGTCAATAGGAGTTTTGGGGAATATGTCTGCAGCAGTCGTGGTTAATTCAAAATGTTTTGGGAAGTGTGTAAACTAGGGATGCACAATATATTGTTTTAGCATTGAATATTGCAATGTGCAGATGTACATAATAATAATTATAGATGATGTACCCTAATAGAGTGAGTGTTTTTAATAAAAATGTTTAATAAGGGTGTCACGATTTCGATTTTAAATTGGAATTGATCGAAAGTCATGCTCAATCTCGATTATCGAATCAAAAAACGGAATCGTCGATGCTGCCACATCCCTATGTCACATCAGCTTGAATAAAACGCTTAATAAAACGCTTGATGTGCTGCGAGTCAACCTAACAGCTACAACAAACAGCCAAAAGATAGCCTGAAAACTGCAGACACAGGAGACCCGTCGACAGAACTTGAACCTCCTCCTCTTATGTGAAGTATTTTGGATTTCCAGAGAGTTATGTTGACCGTTCATGTTGTCGACAAAAATAAATAAATAAAAAACACAGTTTTGCAAGCTCTGCTATGTACATATACCACATTATCCCACCGGCAGCACAACTAACATGGCAGGGCATCTCCACATGCTCCACAAAAGCATAGATTTATTTGTTAAAACGACATGTGTAACACAAACTACTCTCCCGTCTTCATTTGGAATAAAAAGAACGCAGCAGCACGAGTGGTCTTTGATGAACCCAAAAGAGCACATGTCACTCCGCTACTCACCCGTTTGCACTGGCTGCCAGTTGCTGCTCGCATCAAATTCAAAGCTCTGATGTTTGCTTACAAAGCGACCTCTGGCTTTGCTCCTTCGTATCTGCTCTCACATCTGCAGATATATGTGCCCTCCAGAAACTTGCGTTCTGTGAATGAACGTCGCCTCGTGGTTCCATCCCAAAGAGGGAAGAAATCACTTTCCCGAACTCTCACATTCAATCTGCCCAGTTGGTGGAATGAACTCCCTAACTACATCAGAACAGCAGAGTCACTTGCTGTCTTCAAGAAACGACTAAAAACGCAACTGTTTAGTCTCCACTTTCCTTCCTAATCTGCAACTGCCTCTCTGGCTATACCACTAACTGTACCCTCTCTCTCTCTCTCTCTCTCTCTCTCTCTCTCTCTCAAAAAAACACATTACTAATGCTTTGCTTCTTAGACTTTACACACCTGAAACTTGTCTATAGCACTTGTTCACTGTTGCTCTTATAGTTGTGTAAATTGCTTCCTTGTCCTCATTTGTAAGTCGCTTTGGATAAAAGCGTCTGCTAAATGACTAAATGTAAAACTTCCAAGTAACTCAACACGTGCAAAGGCAATCACAAAAGCTGTAGGAGTATTTATAGCCACGGACACGCGACCTTACTCAGTGGTAGAAAACTCCGGTTTAAGGCATTTAATTAGCATGCTAGAACTGCGCTACGAAATCCCAAGTAGAACACATCTCACAGCTGCAGAGATACCCACCATGTACAATAATGTGAAGGAGAAAGGTGTTGAAGGTCTCAGCAGTGCACATTTAGTAGCCTTGACTACAGTTTGCTGGACCTCCAGAGCAACACAGAGCTTCATGACTGTCACAGTGCACAAAGGTCAGATATTATATTGCATAAAAGTCTTAAAATGGCATAGCTTGTGCTTTCAAACTTTTCTTTTTTAAATCGGGAATCGAAGCGTGACGTTAGAATCGAAAATGTAATCGAATCGAGCATTTTAGGATCGCGACGCCCTTATTTTTTAATAAAATGCCTGTGACTGAAAGATTCCAAGTGCGTTTGTGCATAAGAAATGACAACATTCGTAATTTTAACAAAGATTGTATTTAATTTATACGATAAGAACTAAGCAGTGTTATTTATTTACGTTTGATTATTGAATTTCTGTACCTGAATACAGTTAAGGCTGGTTTATACTTCTGTATCGAGTGATCGGCGTAACCCACGACGGCTGTCTCGCGTGTAGTCATGCATTTATACTTCTGTCCGCTGTTCGCGTTGATCTGCAATAACACGTCTGAAACGCTAGCTGGCAGTGAGATTTTTATCTTCCTCTATGTTGAGTTTGTTCGTAGGTGTTTTGTTTTTTCTGAACGCTACCTTAATATTGTAGCTCAAACTCGCTCTTTCAGAGGTAAGAACTGGTGGACGTGCAACAACTTTAATCATAAGGTAAACATAAAACAACAGTTTCCAATTGGAGCTCTTTTACGGGACTCCACACTTGTAAACACTCACTCTAACGGGTTCGTGTGGCTCTAGGTCCCGCCCACACTTGTCAGCACTACCAAGCCGACCAATCACAGAGCTTGCGCTATACATTGCTGGCACGTGTAGTTACATTTTTTGAGAGCTCAGCCAAGATGAGAGGTCTGCGACCGCACGAAGGCTGGACCATATGCGTGCGCTTGATGCAGAAGTATAAATCAGCCTTTTTAAAAAAAATGATTATTGTTATTTTATATATATATATATATATTTTTTTTTTTTATTATTATTATTATGCAAAAAATGAGAATATACAATCACAGTACATTAAAAAGAAAATGGAAAGACAAAAAGAAAACATTATTGGGAAAAGAAACAACACAAAAAAACAAAAGAAAAACAACAACAAACAGGAGGGGTATATACATTACACATTAAAGAAAAAGATTATAGATTATATTTTATAGATTTGTTTAGATTATATAATTTACAAATTTCAGTTGTTTTTAAAGCCTTTTTTGTAGAAGAGTTTCAAAGTAAAACTGCATTTCAGTAAGCAAAATATATTAAAAAAAAGGTTTTTGGTTTGAAAATGTACATTTATGTATATAACATTTTGTTAATAAGATTAAGATATTTTATTTTTATGTAAAACTTCTGTTTTGTAATTAACAAAACCAAACAAAACATTTTAACATTATAAAATAGTTGTGGGCGACACAGTGGTTAACGCTGTGGCCTTACAGCATGAAGGTTGCTGGTTCGAGTCTCAGCTGGGTCAGTTGGTGTTTCTGTGTGGAGTTTGCATGTTCTCCCCGTGTTGGTGTGGGTTTCCTCCAAGTGCTCCGGTTTCCCCCACAGTCCAACCACATGCACTATAGGGGAATTGATGAACTAAATTGGCCGTAGTGTATGAGTGTGTGTGTGTGAGAATTATTGTGTATGGGTGTTTCCCAGCACTCGGTTGCAGCCGGAAGGGCATCCGCTGTGTAAAACATGATGGAAAAGTTGGCGGTTCATTCCACTGCGAATAAAGGGACTAAGTTTGAAAATGAATGAATAAAATAGTTGTTATAAAACCTTACATATACCATAGGAATGGCATAACAGGAACATTTTAGGGGTTTTAAAACCTTGACTTTTCCAAAGCATGGTGAATCTTGAAACCTGTTATCATCCCGTGCCTAGCTCTAATAGATGCTCAGTTGTTTGCTGTCTGGCTCTCTCCGCAGTCCACTCACACCAATTGCACAGTCCTATTGTTACTTAATCAGTAGGCCAACATGGAATCTGCGCACGAAGAAATTCGCAGATTTCCGCAGTTTTTTAGCCCATCCTTAAGTCTATTAATTTACTTCTGTAAACGTGTGTAAATTTATATTTGTCCAGTTTTTATATATTAATTTCAGTAATATTGTTGACTAATTTAAAAATGGTCATGTGATTTATTTGCAATACAGTGTGTGCAGTAATATTTTCTGTCTTTTAGTAGAGATATAACATGAGACTCGCTTTGTTTACCAATTATTCAATTCAATTCACCTTTATTTGTATAGCGCTTTTACAATGTAGATTGTGTCAAAGCAGCTTCACATAGAAGATCACAGTGAACTCAAACAGTGTCAGTCCAGTTTTCAGTGTTTAAGTTCAGTGTAGATTAGAGGTTGAACGACTTCAGATTTTTAATAGTCGACTTTTATGTTATCAAAGTCGAGTCGCTGTTAACATCATCAATAAAACACAAGACGCAAATGTTTCGCAACACGCCACAATTTGTGATTTATTTGCTAGAAAAATATATTCACATGCTCTTTGACAGCTCATAACACATTGCAAAACAATGCAACATTACCAATGACTGATTTTAGTGCAAAACAAATGCACGGTCAACACTTTCATTTCGTTAATAATGCAACATTAGCACCCGGGCTAATTTTACTGCTAAATTAATCAACACATTGATCACGTTCTAGTAAGAATGTAACAATGACAGATATTTTAGTGCAGAAGTAAAGCAGACGTCATCAGCACAGATTCATGTGAAGTTATTCATAACATGACGTACGAAAGATAAAGGCTATAATGTTACGTTAAGCCATATTACACTGTCAGAGACTTGCTCAGATGCATATTTACCGCTACGATCCTGCACGCTAGAAAGCTGCTCAAAATCCTGCTGATGTCGGGCATTTTCGCGGTTACTGGCTCATCTTGGTCATTAGACGTCTCCTCGCTGCATATCTTTACCGAGGCTGATGTTTACACACGCTGTGAAATTCGCCACACCTCCGCATCTGCGCACGTCACAGTTTCTGCTTGCTTTAAGGTTCATTCACAAAATATGTCCGCGTCTACACTTGGCAGAGGGCAACAGCCAATCACATTACTTTTCCAGGATTCCATAAATGTGATTGGCTAGCATCTGCTCTAGGGTATTAGCATGAAGCGATCTAACTTGGATCTGTTTGACGATTTAAAGTTCACGTGAATCTTTGACGCGGACATAAGAAAAATAACATTTAAACAAATGACTGTAAATAATCTGAGGGCAGATTCATTCAGTGAGCTGTGTGTAAAGCTGCCATGTAGTTCAGGTCAAACCATGTGATCTGCGCAGAGCGACTAGTCGACGTCAATCAGAAAGCGTCACTGCAGAGCATTAAAGTCGACGAGTCGGTGCAACCTCTAGTTTAGATTAGCTCAGTTCAGTTCTGTGTATTTTAATATTCACTGTTGGGGGTCCAAACACTGAAGAGTAATCCATCCATGCGCAATTAAGTGGATCTAATTGGATTTGCATTGTAAACAGTAAATAAAATGTAAAAAGGTTTTATTTTTATCTCATATATTATGTTTTTAGTTACGATACTCTCACACTCATTCTGCATAAATCAGCAGATTTTTAACAAAATTCTCAGCAGAAATTGCAAAAAAATGTCTGCAGATTCCATCTGGTGTAAGTGAGTGTTTATAGATGCTGATGTGTTCGCTGTCTGTCTCTCTCCGCAGTCCATGCACACCTGCTGTCTGCTGTGCCACCGTGAGTTTAAGGACTGGGGGTCAGGCGGGGCGAACGGTCTGCCCGCTCACGGCTCCAGACTGGCCGAGGCGGTGCCGGCGCTCTCTCAGGCGCTGCTGCGGGACGCTCCGGGCCGGACGCTGGCGGACGCTGTGCCCTCGCTGTCGCAGTCGCTTCTGGGTGAAGTGCCGCTGTGGATCTGCCAGAGCTGCAGGAGGAGTGTGGAGGAGGAGGAGAGGAGGACGCTGCAGGAGCAGAACACACAGGTGAGCAGAAAAACTGAGTTCGTGTTCAATACTGAATTTCGATACCAATCACTACTGAACTTTTAATAATGTCCATTTCCTGCTTACATTCGAGCGCTGTTGAGCCATTGAGAATCAACAGAATTGACTGTGATTGGCCGTGAAGGTCATCGGTTCACAGAACTCACCGCTGTTTACTGAGTGTAAACATAGATACAGGGACACTGGAGCGTTTTAAAGCCACGATTCATCAGCGGATCACTCGTATGTCAGCTTATAGACAAACCAACTGATTGACGTGACTTTAAAACACTCCATTGTCCCTGTATCTGTGGTTACGCTCAGTAAACAGCAGTGAGTTTGGTGAACTGATGACCTTCGCAGCCAATCACAGTCATTTCTGTTGAGCATGTGTACTCAATGGCAAATCAGCGCTGTTTAAGTGCGAGCTCAACAGTGCTCAAATGTTAGCAGGAAATGGACATTTCTACAATATCAGTACAGATTGCTACCAAATTCCAGTATCGTGGCAGGATCTAGTTGAGCGCGTTTTTAAATGGTGCCGATTGGCCATTGTTGATAGGTCATCAGTTCACCGCATGTAAACACTGATACGGGGACACTAGGAGAGGGATGTTGTGTGCTGCGTTTGTAGATGCAAAGATGTGTGAATGAATGCTAACAGTTTTCCACCTTTCTTTTTTTCCTCAAGAGTGAACGTTGTATATAAAAACATGCCGTACAAATCTAAAACATATCATAATAACATATATCATAGCCGTAGAACATATCATATCATAGCCCTCTTACAGCAGGGCTATTCAATTGGCCGCCCGTGGGCCACATGCGGCCCAGAATCAACCTCCGAGCGGCCCAGCCCATGGTTCCACCCATAGATAATAAATTAATATAATTCATTAATTGTTATTTAATATATTATATTAATATAAATATAAAGTATTTATTATGTCTATGGTCCCGCCAAAAACACAAATTACTATGTAAATTATGTAGCCTGCAACACACGAACAATGCAGAGCGTGCCCGATTGGAAGAGGTGTGCCTGAGCACGGTTCACTCGGGCTCAGGCGCGGTACACTTGTAGGGTGCAAAGCATACCGGAGCCCGGAACTGAAGACGAGACGTGACTTTTAAGGGCCTGTTTCATATGAATATATTAATCATTCTTACTGTTTAATGAACGCAAACTGTGATAGATTATTAAAGATGCAAACCCCTCACTGCACCACAGCAGCACCTTCAGCAAACCTCCTAATTCCAGCAGTAGGAGGATTTTATGATTGTTTATGAGCGTCAGAAGTGGCGGATCTGTTCTGCGAAATATTTGACTGCGTGTCACTACATATTAAACGACTTAAATGATATAACGATATAAAGAAATCCTGACTGTGCTGAGCGAGAGCGCTTCTTAAACTGAACAGCGCATCATCGATGACGTAAGCATGCTCAGGCCCGAATGCAACATGAGTGCGGGCCGTCGGGGGAGACGGGAGGGGGGACAAGCGTGCTTCAGCCTAGTTCAAGGCAACTGTACATCGTGTGAGTACACCCTCAGATTCTATTAATTCAGCTCTTTTTGTATGCACCTTTTGCTCTGCAAACTGACCAAAGTTAATAGAGAAACAACGAATAAACCTTATGTTTTTCAATACATTTGTTTGTGTTGGTTTTGTCCATATGAGCTGCTTTGCCGCTAAAATGACTGGCCCAGCTAACCTTCTTGGTTTGACAATCTGGCCCAACTAAATTTGTAATTGAATAGCCCTGTCTTACAGTATATCGTAAGGTCAAGTGGTGTCAAAGTGTCATTAACCATTGCTTAAACGTTGGCAAATATACTTTTTTATTTGAGCAATTTTATCCTTGAGTTAGAAGTGTAGCAAAGGCAATCACATTTTGCTTTCTTTTATTAAAGGGCACATAGTTTACCTCTTTTTTTCTGATTTAATATTAATACTATGGTTCTTCTGAGTGTGCCAGTTTAGGTTCAGTTTAAAACACAATTCAGATTGTTTTATTATAATGTGTTAAAGTGTCATGTTGGGGGCGTGTCCACAGCTCGCTGATTTAGGGGTGTGTTGCTTCACATGTAGATTAGTTTCAGCTTCCCGCCAACGTAACAAGGGGGCGGGGCCATGAGCTCACCCGCTCTGCGTTTGCAACAGAGTCTGACAGGCAGACTCAGAGAAAAAGCTGGAGTGAGAGGATCAGCATTCAGTCGTACATGTACGACTCGGACACAGACCAAGCAGAGAGTACAAAATCATTTGTGTCTTTGTACAGTTTTACAGCCAACTGTGTGCTAGTTTCAAGTGCCGAGCTTGTACACAGAAACTAATAACCACACACACTGAATTAACTTTGACTGAGGCACCGGATGCGCCGCTCGAAGCCGCGACACGGCACACCAGACACTCTGTGGTGCGGCAGAAACATGAAGTGTCCCGAATCGTCGCGCCACGCATTTTTGAATTCTAAACAGGTTTCTGCAGCGGTCCGCGGCGCCCAGCTGTCGACTTGAGTGTACCCTGATAGAAACCGATGTTTAGAATTCTAAAACGCATGCTAGTTAAGATCACAGGAAGCTTCTGGGATCGCGAGAAATGCAAACGGCTGAAGTATAAGGTAGACTCAATGAGAAGTACACATGTTTGCAAACCTACCTAAAGATACAACCAATAATTCTGATTAGAGCGATCATGTGGAGAATATTGATCTTGTGTTGAGCCCAATGAGCCTTGCATCTAAAATAGAGCTAGCGTGTTCCTTTAGTGATATCGCTTCAACTCACGCTGAAAATGGCGGACGTGAATCAACAAACTGAGGATATGATGACGCGCCTGTCAATCAATATTGGTGGGCGGGGGGACCGCTCTCCTACGTCAAGTTGCGGTCGATCTGAAAACCGCTCCAATTGGTCCACCGTTTTTTATGTTGTTAAATTGAAAAAAAAAGCACTGGGTGTGCTTATATCAGCCCAATATGACGCTCTATACACCATACATGCACATATGTCTGTCCAAACAGCTTGAAAAGTAGATTTATCACCATAGGTGCCCTTTAAAACATAAGAACGGTGGTGTAATACTGAATATTAAAATTATGGCCTCAGCTTCTATACAAGTATTTAATGTGTCGGAGAGAAATGTAAATATTTGTTGCCAGATTCTTCCAGTTTTCTGAGAGCTCTATGTGTTGTCCTGCAGGTACCGCTGTCCCACTCGTCCTCATGTAAGTCTCAGAGCTGTGGGAACGGTTATCCGGAGAACAGTTCGGTTGATTGGGATCCCAGCTCGTTTCTCTCAGCACGCAAACTCTCCGGCCTGTGGAACTCGGCTCATTCTAATGGAGGATCGCACTGCAACCACAACCCCGCTGCGCTTCCACCTGGTAAACATCACCGCTTCATCGTTCACACACCTGATTCTGGGTCACCAGTGGAGAAATAATGACCTCAGAATTTTGACCCATTTTTTGCATAATTGTACAACACTGAAAAAAAACCTTTTTTGTTTAACCTACTTGCAGGGTTCCCACACTTCTTGAAAATACTTTAATTTCAGACCAAGCGGCAACCTCCCGCTCTCCCTCGGGAAGTTACTACGGAAGTAACTGAAACTGCAATTCATCAAAATTCCGCTAGTCCTGGCTCCATATGGAGCAAATTTCAGTTGAGTCCACTGTTAGAACTTTACAGCAGAAAAAAGGTGTTTACAGCCTGGTACAAAGAACGATTTTGGGTCATATAGCTATTATTACCCTCCATGACAACTGTGAGGGGGGTGAATTTTTTTATAACTCATCCATTTCCTTTATATTAGGTTATATTAAGTTTGCATAATTAAGGGCGTGGCCACTTGAGTGACAGCTAGGTCTCGCTGGTCGCCGTCACTTCACCTCAGCTGAATCCGGCAGATTAGCCACTGATCTCGGCATATTCATCGTATTTTTGTGTTGTTTTATGTGGCTTTACACAGTCAGCTGCCTTTTGGACTTATTTCTTACAATTATCAGATGATATGGGATGCTGTGTACATTTAATTGTGCTCACAAACCATTCACGTGGCCTCCGTTTCCCATGTGAGTAAAGTTATATACTTGTATACCATCTCTATAAATGTATTTGTTTTATTTAAGATCATTTATCATTAAAATGTTTCTTTAGACCCGTAAAGCACTCCAGAATGTGACAGATTGATTAGCTGTAGGCTCTAGAACAGTCATCTGAAGCGTTGTCATACAGTGTTATGCTGGAGTCAAAGCTAATAAGTCTGACAAATTTGCAAGTGATCAAAATTACAAGAAAAAAATCAGAAATGCAAAGAAATAAAGTTTTGGTTATAAAGGAAAATAATACTATTGTTTTTAAAAATGCAAGGAAAGGCCAGTTGTTCATGCACTGAAAAAAGAGTTGCATGCAAAACTGTTGCAAACTATTTATTTGTGTTGAATTTAAACAAACCAATTTAATTTAACAATGTTCAACTTAATAAAATCAAATAATAAAAAAATTTTTTAGTAAATCCCAGGAATCATCTTTGAATACTTTTTTTCAGTGTAGTTGTCCCTCTTGTCAAAGGTCTATAGTTGCATTTCTGATAGAAAAAAGTACTACATATAAAAAATAATAATTAGCAAGTGATCAAAATTGCAGGAAAAACTCTGAAATGGGTTACTTGTGCAAAAAAAAGTTGCAAGAAATAGTTGCGGCTCTGATGGGGAAAAAAGTAACTTTATCAGAAATATGAGTTTCTCAAAGTTTGAATTGATTGATATAAATATCGTTTGCAACTGATCAAAATTGTGCAAAACACTCAAGAAATGCAATTAAGGAAATACAAAGAAGTCCAAGAAATAAAGTCCCAGTTTTGTGCTCAAAAGTCAGAATTGCAAGATATTTTAATCATGTAACCTCCATTTATAAGCATTATTTATAAGCTTCATTTATAAGCTTCATTTATAAGCTCCATTTATACTCCATTTAAATCCACACATAAACTTCTAATAATGTCTTACCATGATGTGTTTAGATCTCAGACTTCTGACAGTTGCTTTGAGCTGCATGAAACAGTCAGAAGTGTGAGAAATAAACTCAGTATTGCAAGGAGAAGAGGTCAGATATAAAAAGTGGCAATGGCCTCCTTTGTAATCCTGTGGCGGAAACAGTCTTCAGACTGAATCAATCTCATGCTCACTTTATTCATTTATTCGGTTCTCATCTGAGAAATAAGCAGAATAATGGGCCGTCAGACGGGTGATGTGACAAAATAAACTCCTCCAGGCTTGATAAGAGACATGCTGGTTTTCTTTAACTGGCACACTGAGTTTTAAATATAGTTTGGCTGCAGAAAAGAGCCAGAATGATGGTTATTTCTTATTCTAGTAGGAGGAATGTTGCGATCGGCTTGCCATGAGAAGAAAACGAAATCTGAATTATGTATTTCGCAAGCTGAAAGTGCACACTTTCCAAGATACTGCAACAATAATAGTGTTTGAATTGTGAGATGTAAAAAAGACAACTTTGCAAGCAATCAGAATTATGAGAAACAATCAGAAATTTAAAGGAAAAGAAATAAAGGTGCAGTTCTTGTAGAGAAAAATACTTAACATTATTCAGAATTATGAGTTTTACAGAACAAAAGATATTGCCAAAAATAAAAATAAATGTGAGATGAAATTGTGAGATATGAAAGAAAGACAACTTTGCAAGAGAGATATTGTGAGAGACAAACAGAAATGCAAATACGCAAAGAACAGAAGTCAGAGTTTTAGATATAAACCCAACATTAAACAGTCTCATTCCACAAATAAACTTAATTAAAACTCTATTTAAATCCACATGAAAGCTTCAATTTGTGTCCTCCAATTATGCGTTTAGCTTTTGTGATTTAAAAAAATTGTGTTTAATCCAAATCAATCTCATGCTCACTTTATTGATTTATTCGGTTCTCATCTGAGAAATAAGCAGGATAATGCACAGTCAGATGGCCAATATGACAAAATAAACTCTGTTAGGCTTGAAAAGACACACACAGACAGATTTTTAAATATATATAAATATATAAATAACTCTCATCCTGGTAGAAGGAACATTTGGACCAGTTCGCCATGAGAAGATAATAATTATTAACATTTCAGAATTATGCATTTCTCAAACTCAAATTTCACACTTATTGCAAAAATAAGTTCATTTATACATTCATTTTCCTTCGGCTTAGTCCCTTTATTAATCAGAGGACTCCACTGCGGAATGAACCGCCAACTTATCTAGCATATGTTTTACGCAGTGGATGCCCTTCCATCCGCAACCCAACACTGGGAAACACCCATACACTCCTGCATTCACACACATACACTACAGACAATTAAGCTTATTCAATTCCCCTATAGCGCATGTGTTTGGACTGTGGAGGAAACCCACGCCAACACGCAAACTCCACACAGAAAGCCAGCTGACTCAGCCAGGACACAAACCAGCGACAGGACAGACACTGCGCCACCGTGACACCATGCAAAAATAATTAAGATGTAACATACATTTGCAACCAATCAGAATTGCGAGAAACAATCACAAATTCAAAGTTATCCAAGAAAAATTTGCAGTCTGGATGTGGAAAAAATGACCAACTTTTATTTTCAGAATTATGAGTTTCTCAAACTGAAATTGCAAAGTATTGCAAAACAAACGTCTTAATTGTATGGAGTCAAACAATATAAAAGAAAGTTTTACAAACAAAAAATAAAGTATTCAGCAAAAATAAATGAATAAATGCCAAAAAGGGAAAATTCATGTTTGAGAAATAAAAAATTATTTTGCTAACAAAAAAAGAACTGCAAATAAAAATCAAGCAGAGCAATAAAAACAAAAATATTTGCAATTAAAAAAACAAAACAAATCTCTATATATACATTTGCAAAACAATTTTAGAACATTGCATTTACAAAACTCATTACAAAACTCACATGCTCAATTTGATTTGCTTTTTAGTCAGCCGTGAGTTTGCGATGCTGTTTTCTCTTTACACTTCACGTTTCTGCACATTTCACATTGTGGCGGAGTCAAAGGAACTTGGGCATTTACAGCGGGACCTACTGGGCTATAAGACCACCTCGGTGATACTGTGTCTCCAGGTGATGATGTTGCTTAAATGGAGGCAGGGCCAAGTTCCCTTGACTCCTCCCGCTTGTCAAATCAGGGCCACAAAGTGAAACGCACAGAAATGTGAAGTGCAAAGGGAAAACGGCGTCGCAAATGCTCCAAATGAGCATGGCAGTTGAGTACTAAAGGCAGTACTATAAAAAAATCATTTGCAAATACAGATAGTTTTGTTTTTTAAATTGCAAATAATTTATTTTTTTGCACTGCTTTGCAGTTTTTTTTTTGTTTGCAAATTTCATTTTTATTTCTCAAAACTTAATCTTCCCTTTGCAGCTCTTCATTTTTGTTAGCAAAATTAATTTTTATTTCTCAAAACTAAATTTTCGCTTTGCAATTTTTGGAGATTTGCATTTATTTATTTATTTTTTTTATTTTTATTTATTTTTTGCTCAATATTTAACTTTTTGTTTGTAAAACGTTCTTTTATTTTGCAACTATATAAGGCCCTAGACCAGGGGTCACCAATCTCGGTCCTGGAGGACCGGTGTCCTTGCAGGGTTTAGCTCCAACTTGCCTCAACACACCTGCCTGGGTGTTGCAAGTATACCTAGTAAGACCTTGATTAGCTGGTTCAGGTGTGTTTGATTAGGGTTGGAGTTTGATTAGGGTTGGGTTAAAATCTGCAGGACACCAGCCCTCCAGGAACAAGTTTGGCCCTAGACTGACTCCATATAATTGTGAGATTAAAAAAAAGACTAATTTGCAAGAGATCAAAATGGTCTATATGTGACTTTTTCAATTTTATACGATTCCTTTTACAGCATCAGGGTTGTAATGTGATTAAAATACACTCAGTTAAATAGACTTCAGCATTCATTTAGTTGTTCAAGCAAATAACTATCAGGAGCAGCAAGAAACTCCATTGAAAATACTGGAGTAAAATACATGTCCATATTTTAAAGAATTAATGCAGTGCATCGTGTACAGTCTAAGACCCACTTTATATCTCATCTGTCAGGCAGTGATGATCACTGATTTTTAAAGAAATCCATTTGTAAACGTTGTGATTTTGTAATGGCATTACAGTTGACCAGAAGCTCTTGAGCTGGCTGACTGAAAATTAAAAGTCTGTGTGCGTATACTCCAGGCTGAATTGTGAAAAAATAAACCCTTTTAGGCTTCATACGAGACACACACTGAGTTTTAAATATAGTTTGGCTGCAGAAATGAGCCCTAATGATGGTTATTTCTCGTCCTGATAGGAGGAACGTTGGGACCAGCTTGCCACGAGAAGAGATCCTCTCATGATGCTCCGGGAAAAGCTGCCAAAACATTCGGCACTAAAGTCTGTCCCTACAGTCATCCCGCATCCCAGAATTCCAGTGCAGCTTCTCCCGGGACACTTTCTGCTTCCAGCGATGCATGCAAGACCAACCCCAAGCACTTCAAGACTATGTGTCGACGACCAACGCCTCCAGGTCAGCACCTTTTCAGCCATTCTCCACGATTTTCATTAAGCTGGAATGATTTCATTAGTGTAATTTACAGTAAGCTGAATTTATTATTAATTCAATTCACCTTTATTTGTATAGCGCTTATACAATGTAGATTGTGTCAAAGCAGCTTTACATAGAAGCTCACAGTAAATAGGAACAGTGTAGTTCAGTTTGTAGTGTTTAAGTTCAGTTCAGTTGAGCTCAGTTCAGTGTGGTTTAATAATCACTACTGAGAGTCCAAACACTGAAGAGCAAATCCAACGATGCGCAGCTCTACAGATCCTGAACCATGCAAGCCAGTGGCGACAGCGGAGAGAGAAAAAAAACTTCACTAAAGGTGGAAGTGAAGAAAAAAAACCTTGAGAGAAACCAGGCTCAGTTCGGCACGACCATTTTAATTTCTCCGCTGGCCAAACGTCTTGTGCAGAGCTGCAGTCTCAGTGGCGGAGGCTGGAAGCTGGCCTCAGTGAAGGCCGATAAAATAATAACAGAGTCGACATTTTTCAATATTAATGTAAAATAATGCTTAAATGCGATGGGGAACATTTGAGTTGGTCACTAATTTGTATTTTATTATAATTATTCCTTTTTTAACCATAACAGACTTGACATTTTCAACATTTTGTGCTTTAGCTTAATAAAATGAATCTGTTATTAATGTAAAAGAGTTAAAGACATTTGTGTTTTGGCTCAATAAAACTAATGTGGTATTTATGTGAAATAATGTAAAATGCTTACGTTTGATCAGGAGCATTTTGATTCTGTTACTAATTGTTTAAATTATTATTATTATTATTATTACTTTTTTTTTTTTTTACCATAACAGAGTTGACATTTTCCAACATTTTGTGTTTTAGCTTAATAAAATTAATTCATCGTTAATGTAAAATAATGCTAAATGCTTACATTTGATCAGGAACTTTTGGATTTTGTTACTAATTATTTAAGTTATTATTATTAAACATTTTTAACCATAATAGAGTTGACAATTTCCAACATTTTGTGCTTTAGCTCAATAAAATTAATCTGATATTAATGTAAAATAATGCAAAATGCTCAAAAGCGATTGGGAACATTTGATTCTGTTACTAATTGTTTAAGTTATTATTATTAACCTTTTTTTTAACCATAACAGAGTTGGCAATTTCCAAAATTTTGGGGTTTTGGTTTAATAAAATGAATTCAATGTTGATGTAAAATAATGTAAAATGCTTAAATTTGATGGGGAACATTTTGATTCTGTTACTAATTGTTTAAATTATTATTATTATTACTTTTTTTTTACAATAACAGAGTTGACAATTTCCAACATTTTTGTGTTTTAGCTTAATAAAATGAATTCATTGGTGATGTAAAATAATGCTAAATGCTTACATTTGATCAGGAACATTTGATTCTGTTACTAATTATTTAGGTTATTATCATTAACCTTTTTTAACCATAACAGAGTTGATATTTTCCAACATTTTGTGTTTTAGCTTAATAAAATGAATTCATTGTTGATTTAAAATAATGCTAAATACTTACTTTTGATCAGGAACATTTGGATTTTGTTACTAATTATTTAAGTTATTATTATTAAACATTTTTTGCCGTAACAGAGTTGACAATTTCCAACATTTTGTGCTTTAACTCAATAAAATTAGTCTGATATTAATGCAAAATAATGTAAAATGCTCAAAAGTGATGGGGAACATTTGATTCTGTTACTAATTGTTTAAATTATTATTATTATTATTATTATTTATTTTATTTTTTTATTTTTTTATTTTTAGCTTAATAAAATGGATTTAATGTTGATGTAAAATAATGTAAAATGCTCAAAAGCGATTGGGAACATTTGATTCTGTTACTAATTGTTTACGTTATTATTATTAAACATTTTTTTAACCACAACAGAGTTGACAATTTCCAAAATTTTTGGCTTAATAAAATTAATTCATTGTTGATGTAAAATTTATGTAAAATGCTTAAATTTGATGGGGAACATTTTGATTCTGTTACTAATTGTTTAAGTTATTATTAGTAAACATTTTTGCCATAACAGAGTTGATATTTTCCAACATTTTGTGCTTTAACTCAATAAAATGAATCTGATATTAATGTGAAATAATGTAAAATGCTTAAATTTGGTCGGAATCATTTGATTTTGTTACTAATTGTTTAAGTCAGGGGTCACCAATCACGGTCCTGGAGGGCCGGTGTCCCTGCAGGGTTTAGCTCCAACTTGCCTCAACACACCTGCTTGATTGTTTCAAGAATACCCGGTAAGACCTTGATTAGCTTGTTCAGGTGTGTTTGATTAGAGTTGGAGCTAAAATCTGCAGGACACCGGCCCTCCAGGAACAAGTTTGGTGACCCCTGGTTTAAGTTATTATCATTAATCTTTTTTTAACCACAACAGAGTTGAAAATTTCCAAAATTTTTGGGTTTTGGCTTAATAAAATGAATTCATTGTTGATGTAAAATATTGTAAGATGCTTAAATTTGATGGGGAAGATTTTGATTCTGTTACTAATTGTTTAACTTATTATTATTATTATTATTATTATTATTATCATTATTATCATTATTATTACTTTTTTTTTTAACAACAGAGTTGACAATTTCCAACATTTTGTGCTTTAACTCAATAAAATGAATTCAATGTTAATGTAAAATAATGCTAAATGCTTAAAAGTGATGGGGAACATTTGATGCTGTTATTAATTGTTGAAGTTTTTATCATTAACACAGCTAATCATTATCATTAACAGTTTTAAGCAGAGGCTTATATTTAGACTAGTTTCTGGCATGAGGAAATAGCGAAGGCTTTCTTATTCCTGAGAGAGGTGTCACTGTCATTCTGTCTGTCTGTCTTATTCTTACATTCACAAAATGTACTAAGAAATCTGAGTCCGAGTGTATTTAGATTCAGTAAAAGGTGAGGATGCCAGGTTTTTCCTTTCTTTCAGTGAATCAAAAACATAAACAGAGACCAGTGTCGTTCATATATAAACTTACAACTCATATGAGCCGCAGTGCTTTGA
>NC_079448.1:55332293-55369793 GCF_903798145.1 Danio aesculapii | reverse complement strand
TTTCCCCGTTGGTACCAAACATTCACGCTCCTGCAGCCAAGCACTCGAGCGGGCCGGACAGTCCGGTGGCCCTACACAAGCCCAGCGCCTGCAAGAACGCACACATTCCCGCTGTTAACACGCAACACGGCAAACTTAGCAACTCGCTTATAGGATGCAGTCACCCGTGCAACGGACACAGTAACGGCAGCTCTGTAGCATCACCCAATGCTGGACACATGACGCCTGGGGCCTGCAGGTGAGCATGGACTCTGTGCAATATGATGCTACATGTTTGATGTTTAACCCTTGTTCAAATTGACTCCCCTTTGGTTATGTTGGGGGCTGATTTTGCCCCATTGACTTCCATTATGACATTTATTGATTGCAAAGCCATGACAGCATATACTCAAGCATTCTTGATTGTTGCTGGTTTGAGGTCAAATTTGTTGGCAGCATTAACCCTTTAGATCAGGGGTGGGCAAACTCGGTCCTGGAGGGCCGGTGTCCTGCACAGTCTAGCTCCAACTCTGATCAAACACACCTGCTTATAGATAATTAGTGATCTTGGAGACACTGATTAGCATGTTCAGGTGTGTTTGATCAGATTTGAAGCTAAACTATGCAGGACACCGGTCCTCCAGGACCGAGTTTGCCCACCCCTGCTTTAGATAGTCCTGTGTGGGGCTGGGCGATAGTTCGAGAAAGGTAATTATCACGATATACAATTTTTCGATAAAACGATGATGACAGTTTGATAAAGTTTATGCATGCGTAACGCTGCGCAGGCATTTTGCAGCCTGCACTTCCAGATGCCGCACGTAGGACAAGTTTACAGCCATGTTAGTTGCACTTGGAGGAGTAAGAAAAAAAATAAGATCACAGTCATTGTTGACAAGAAACGTCACTAAACTTAAGTAGTCTGGAGCTACTTAGTTTTTTGCAGTGTGACAGCAAAACAGAGCAACGTGACAGAGCAAACTATGCAGACGACTCGTATTACACCTGTTTCATCATTTAAATCAATGCCACCCTTATGAAGATGCTGGTGTTGAAGCTAGAAACAAGATGCTAGAAACAAGCGTTGGTAAACATGGACCGTCTACAAGCATCAATGCATGAGTCTCGTCATCATTTTCGAAAGCCGTGCCTTACGAGAAGAAAAACGAAAAGACACTATAACAGACCACACAATCTCAACAAACACTTGAAGACACTTATTTTATGTCGGTCAGTCGTCTACAACATCAACAAGCAGAACGAATAACATCTGAGGTGAAGCGCTTCAAAAGTTCGCTATATATGCTTTAGCGCCAAAACAATCCATCAAACTGTTTTCACGGTTTCAGTTCATCTAATCAAGCGGCTCGGATGAGTCTTTACAAATTATTCGCAGCACTGATAGTATTGTTAGATTACCTCGGAAGAATCAACTCGATCTGAAGGGTGAGAGAACTCAGAAACTTGTTGTGTGAATAGAGATGCTCCCTGCATGTCCCGCCATGATACGCGATTTTTAAAATGAGTCTGCATAGGCCTATTCGTGTCAGTTTGTCTGATAAAATTGGTTAAAACACCCGCGGATATAACCGAGATCTGCGCATAACAGGGTTTTATGCATCCCGCAATATGTAATGTCAAGAGGGTGACTCCATAAGGTAAAGTAAACTGCACATACTTGATTCTGTAATGCATGGACGCTTCTCACAGCACAAAGCATAACTTAACCTTTAAATGTAGTACTGGATACCTTTATCTAATACCCTAATTAAATAAAGAAACCAGAAACCTCTCTTGCCTATATTTATTAGCTAGAGTTTTGTTTAGGACCTTAAATTGTAATGTTCAAGGAATAAATTAGATTCATACCTTGATGGGTGTTGCGAATGAGGCCAATGTCAACTCCATTGAAGAAAATTAATAAAATATACTTTTATTAATAAAATAAATCCAGTTAAAAAGAAGAATAAAACAATCACAATAACAAAACAAAATCCTTTACTTTATCCTCTATTGAGAATAAAGGGCCTAAGACATTCAGTATACAGAAGTCAGTTTAAGCGCGCTGCTGGTCTGTCTGCACCAGCCTTTTATACAGTATTCCAGCCTTGATTACAGGCGTAGAAAACCCCTCAGTAAATACACAGCAAAGTTGAAATTGGTGTCTGATATACTAGAGAATATCTAAAGTTTGATATACTTGAGTATATCTGTTAATACATAGAAGAAATCCCTTTGTGTCTACTCTCTAAACTGACGTATTTGAATACAAACATATCAAAGCATTTCTTCTATTACATCAGCATTTGGGCAGTCATCCAGGCAGTCTTCCTGGAGTCTTGTCTTCCAAGGTTATAGCTGCTAGTTGGCAAAGAATATCTTTTTCTGGAGATAACGCTCCCAGGTTTCTTCACATTGCTAATAGCTGTTTTTGTAAGCATAGGAATATCTGAATATGTAAGTTTTTGTTTCTCTCACAATTAATGTCATTAAACCATCCAGACACTACAATGTCCATGCTTAATCAGTCATCGATGAGGTCTGTCGATTAAAGGGTTATTGACAATCAATAGATCATCAAGTAATCATTAGCATGCCTAAATAAAATGTATATTAAAGGATAGCTTACCCAAAATTCACCATACTCACTATTAAAAGGAGAGTTCATGCAAAACTGAATGTTCTGTCACCATTAACTCACCTTTTACTTGCTCCAAACCTGTTTGATATTTGTTCTGGTGTTGTAGATCTTGTAGGGTAATGTCTTTGATTGTTGAAAACTTGAACAGTAATTGCTGAAAAATGATTACGATTGTTGTTTTGTTTATTATTTTTTATTTATATTGTCAGACAGCTAAAACCTCTCACAAAGTGTGTACAATCGGCTGCACAAAGGGATTGGCATGCTGAAAATCCTATAAAATTGATTGATATAAAGATTTGACATTTATCGTGATAATTATCAATATCGACTGGTACAAATTATCGTGATCATTTTTTTGGCCATATCGCCTAGGCCGGTGCAAAAGAGTTTCTGGATTTTATGCGAGTTCTGTGGAGTAAAACCGCAGATTATAGTGTATAAAGCTAGAACCTAATCTCTTTTTTGCACTGCAACTGATGATCAACAGAAAAAATGACTAATTGTACGTCTTTCCAACAGGGAAAACAGCACCAATCAGGAATGCATGATTATATGCTGTCATGGCTTTGCAATTGAAGTGTGATGTTTGATCTATTGTGTGTGTGAGCAGGGACCAGGCTTGTAAAGGACACAAGGTACCCAACGGATCGCTGTGTCACGCTTCGCCCTGCGAGCTGGAGGAAGGAGACGATGAGGACAGCAGCTCTGAGCGCAGTTCCTGTGCATCTTCATCCAACAACCAGAAGGACGGAAAATACTGTGACTGCTGCTACTGCGAGTTCTTCGGCCACAACGCGGTATGCTTCTCCGAATACTCATGTTTATCTGCTCTGCCTGATGGACCAAAACCCATTGCTTTTCTCAGCGCTTGAGGATCAGTTTCTGGGTCGAAATCTGAGTATGGTCGCACAGTTAGGCCTGCCACAAGAATCAATATATGGACTTATCGCACAACACATGGACATCATGTGTCCTTAATCATTTCCAGCGCTTCCCACAGGTTTGAAATATACTTCCGTATTGAAACACATCCTTTACTCACGACACATGAACGGTTAACTACATGTGACACATAAAATAATGTAATTTTAAACAATACTTTCACTTATTATGACACTGTTATACAAAAGGCTGTTGAAAGAGAATGAAAGTTTAGGTTGCTTTATTGGCATGACATTTAGTAAAGTATTAGCAAAGCATTTTAGATATGCATAAAATATATAATATGTCAACATCATCAAATAAATAACATATACAGCAAATGACAAATAAATGACAGGAAAAGGAAAAAAAACAGACAATATCTAAAATGGATAACATTTATTAATATTTAATTAATAATTAGAATAAAAAGTGTAGATTATTAAAATAAGGCAAATGAGTTGATTGACCATTTCTAATGGTGTACATATATTTTGCAGCCAGTTCAGATGTCATTTCGCCCTCTCCAAGTAGGCTTGGGTTGATAGACGATGCCATCATCCATCGCCGATGGCCGTTAGACATCACGATGCTGAGCCGGCATCGCGATACTCCCCCCATCCCCCCCGGGCCAGCAACTCGCTTGCGAAAAATACACACTGAGGCCCCGTCTAATGCGTCTTAGTTTTAAAATGGCATTTTAGAATGAAAACATTAATTCTAGCATTTCTGAAAAGATCTCCATCCACACTATACCACTGAAAACGCACATCACGTGACCACACACACACACACACACACACACACACACACACTCTGGCATGTGCTGCAGCATATGTGCACGTCTGAGCTCCAGGCAGTCAGTGGGTGCTTTGAGCAGTGCACGTCAGACAGATTATCAAGGATGTCTCGCTGGATGGCGTCTCATTATAGTTGTTAAACGTGATGTTTAATTCATCTTGTCTCTATCTAACGACTCTTCGGTCTGTTGAATCTATCAGGTAACGTGTCACAGCGTCAGTACACTGCTTCAATCATTCGCTTTCACGCTTGTACTCATGTTAGCTAAACCTCAGATACTGTTGGTTGGTTCCTGTTGGTTGTGCACCTTTTTACCAGCCAAGTTTGTGGATGCCATTATAACGACACAGATCACTCTGACTATTCATGCCAGAGTCCTGTGGGAAAAGTGATTGACAGGTGGTGATTTGTGTGTAACTACTCTTTTATTTATTTATGATTTGGTTATGCTTAAAACTAAGACCATGTGGGTCAGGTAGTTGAAACAGTAGGCTACAAATAAATAATCTGTTATTAATTATTCATAAATAATAAATTCACCGCCGTCTACTACGACAATGCCATCATCCATTGCGATGTTTCACATTAGACATCGTACTTTGCCAAATTGGTCGACATCGCCCAACCCTATCTCCAAGTATACAGTAAAGTTTTATTAATCATTCAGATTAAAGCGTCTGTTGTTTACTTTTTCTCTCGGTCTCGCGGCTGTGCGCGCTGTCAGCTGTGAAGCCACGCGGAAAGTAGTCTTTAATAAAAGAATAATGTAAAAATGCAACAACTTTAGAAAGCGAAAGCAAAAGTCGACTCCTGGACATTTTAGAAGATTTAGAAACACTGGCCGGACACATTACTAAGCCCCATACAGGCGCATCTCTGTGGTTCTCTGCAGAGCAAGTGAGACTGTCTGCAGAAGGGAAGTGTTGTTGACCGTTTTCACACACACACAATGAGCAGTATGAAATATGTAGGACGAGAGAAGATTTTCCTCTGGTTAATCGAACACGGATGTTTGGTTATCTTGGGCGGATACAAAAGTGTAAAAGGATGATAATATTGGTAAAAAACAACCTGTCATCAAATATACATGGGCGGCCGTTAATATACCTGGGTGGCCCACGCAAGTAAAGTCTATGTTTGGGAAGCACTGATTTCTGGTGATGTAATATATTACCTATACATTAAAAAACTATTCTAGTAACATTTAGCTGATTGTGCAACATCTCTGTCTCTATTGGATATTTTCATGTGGGTGTCTGACGCCTGAAAATAGATCTGGTAGCAGATATCGCAGCCTCTGTTACTCTTCACCTTGCACTTTATTGTTAACATTTATTATTATTTAATTAGGATATGCGTTTCACATTCTGATTCCAAAGCTGAATTATTAAACTGTTAAAATGACTATAATCAAATGAAATATTCTTAATAATGAAATAGGAAATGTTCTTTAGAAGAGTGTACTTGCATTGTGATGATATTATATTGTTTATCACAATATATTTTGGTGCAATAAATAAATATGCATATCATGACAGGCCTACGCACAGTTCCTCTCAACTAGTAATGGATTGGAAAAAAAAAAAATCATATATTCTGTCTATTCATATATGTATGAGTTCAGAGTAATATTTTCTACAGGATGCTTTACAGTAATATATTAGTTATATACAGTACATTAGATTAGTCGGTACCAAAGACAAAACTGGAACTAATCTAACTAAAATGTGAAGATCACAGTCCAAAAATTATACACCCATCTCCAGGTTGGAGGAAGGTCCTTACCCCAGGTGGAGGAGCTCAGGTATTTTGGTGTTTTGTTCATGAGTGAGGGAAGGATGAAGCGTGAGATTGACAGGCGGATCGGTGCAGCGGCAGCAGTAATGCGGTCGAAGTACTGGTGCATTGTGGTAAAGGTGGAGTTGAGCTGAAAGGCAAATATACCGCTCAATCTATGTTCCTACTCTCACCTATGGTCATGAGCTTTGGGTCATGACCAAAAGTACAAGATCTCAGATACAAGCAGCCGAAACGCAGGGTGGCAGGGCACAACCTTATATATAGGATGAGGAGCTCCGTCACCTGGGAGGAGCTCAGAGTAGAGCCGCAGCTCTTCCACATCCAGTGAAGTCAGCTGAGGTGGCTCGGGCATCTGTTTCGGATTCCTCCTGGACGCCTACCTAGGGAGATTTTCCAGTCATGTCACACCGAGAGGAGGCCTACGGGATGACCCAGGACACGCTGGAGGGACTATGTGTCTCGGCTGGCCTGGGAATGTCTCTGGATCCCCCCCGGAGGAGCTGGAGGAAGTGTCTGGGGAGAGGGAAGTCTGGGATTTTTTCATTGCCCCCCACTACCCAGCCCCGGAAAAGTGGATGAAAATGAATGAATAAACGGGAAAAATAAAGAGAAACATAAAAAATCTTAATTTTAGTTGATATTTTGTAGTTTAAATATTGTTTGAATTTAAATGCTTTATCTTTCTGTTCCTAAGGATGTTTGGTGACCAAACTCTTATTTTATTGAATATACCTGTTGAATAAAATCTTGTTTAAATGTACCAAAATATCTCATCTATATTCACAGAGAAATGGACATTGATTTTTAAAAGGGGGTGTCCTTATTTATGCTGAGTTACTGATTACCAATTACATTACCCTATTAGGTAACTTTAGAGTTTAGTTTTCCAGGATCATTCAGCAGCACCCTAATCACAAGTACCTGATTTTTCCAGATTGCATATACAGATGAAGTCCGAATTATTCGACCTCCTGAATCATAATAGTTTTAATAACTCATTTCTAATAACTGATTTATTTTCTCTTTGTCATGATGACAGCAAATAATATTAGACTAGATATTCTTCAAGACACTTCTATACAGCTTAAAGTGACATTTAAAGGCTTAACTAGGGTAATTAGGGTAAAGTTAGGGTAATTAGGCAAGTCATTGTATAACAGTGGTTTGTTCTGGAGATAATCCAAAACTAATATTGCTTAAGGGGGCTAATAATATTGAGCTTAAAATGGTTATTAAAACTTTAGATCTAGCCGAAATAAAACAAATAAGACTTTCTCCAGAAGAAAAAATATTACAGGAAATACTGCGGAAAAATTCTTGAATCTGTTCAACATCATTTGGGAAATATTTAAAAAGAAAAAATGCACAGGAGGGTGAATAGTTTATATAATAGACTTCAGCTGTAATCATTCTTTACCAGCTCTGCTATAACAGCTCTGTTCTCCCCTGTCCAGCCTCCAGCTGCTCCCACCAGTCGCAACTATGCTGAGATTCGGGAAAAGCTGCGCTCCAGACTGACCCGCCGTAAAGAAGAGCTTCCCCAGAGGCAGGATCTGGACCCGGCGGCGCCCAGTGCCATCGACCACCGAGACGTGGACGAACTGCTGGACTTCATCAACAGCACCGAGCCCAAACCCGTCAACAGCGCCAAGGCGGCAAAACGGGCACGGCACAAACAGAAGAAGAAGGTACAGGGATTGCTTTTATTTGACTTTTCTGTGTGAATAATACCGTATTTTGTGTGTTTACTGCGGTTGTAAACTGCATTGCACGGTGGCTCCGTGGTCAGCACTGTGGCCTCACAGCAAAAAGGTCGCAGGTTTGAGTCTCAGCAGGGTCAGTTAGCATTTCTGTGTGTAGTTTGCATGTTCTCCCCGTGTTGGCGTGGGTTTCCTCCGGGTGCTCCGGTTTCCCCCACAGTCCAAACACATGCGCTATAGGGGAATTGATTAACCAAATTGTCTCTAGTGTGAGTGTGTGTGTGTATGGGTGTTTCCCAGTACTGGGTTGCAGCTGGAAGGACATCCGCTGCATAAAACATTC
Source organism: Danio aesculapii (assembly GCF_903798145.1). NCBI lineage: Eukaryota > Metazoa > Chordata > Actinopteri > Cypriniformes > Danionidae > Danio > Danio aesculapii. The sequence continues at coordinate 55,361,605 of NC_079448.1, read as the reverse complement.
TGGAGTAGTTGGCGATTCATTCCGGTGTGGTGGTCCCTGATAAATAAGGGACTAAGCTGAAGTAAAATGAATGAATGATCTCTGCTCTGTCCAGCTCTGATGTTATAAATTCAACTCTACAGTTTAACAAAGAGACTTTTATTGACATTTTAGTCGTCTAAAATAATAATATAATGTATAAGAAATAAAATGTAGGGAAATAAGTCTGTAAAATAACAGAAAATGAGCTGCAGTTTATCACACGGTTTCTGTAGTGTAATATACAACACCAACAAAGCACTGCAGACTATTAAACATGTTCATAAGTGTCACTTAGGCTGCGTTTACACTGCGCTGTTCAAGTGACTCAATTCTGATTTGTTTCTGGCCCATGTACATGTAAGCAGGAACAAATCACATGGATTCCGATTAACTCAAATCAGATTCAGGCCTTGTTCATATGTGGAAATTTATCCGATATGAATTGGATCTGTGCCCTCGTGTCTGCAATGTAAGCAGGCAGATCAGATTTTCACCTGTCAATGCGAGTCACGCGTCATTAAAAACCATAGCCAATGACGTCAACTCTGACACTTTCATTTCAGAATAGACTTCAGTAGAGTCGCGAACCTTAAATCTCACACACGAGGACTAAAACAGCTTTATATTGTCATGTAGCACAGGTATTTAAGCATGTTAACGAGAGCGAGAGAGCGCAATGTCCACCACATAACCAATATAAACTAATATAAAACAAGTGCATCAGCATGAGCTTAAATCACGCCATGGACATGACATTAAGATGCCTAAAGGTTTAAAAAAGCCTATATATATATTAAAAGAAGATGGACAAATGAGAACCTTTCTGTCATAAACTATAGTAAAACAGCTTGTCAAAAGCTGTGACCAGATTACATACAGGAATAGAGGAAAGAGCACTCTTTAATTATCAGCTGTTAGTCAGCGCCCGCTCTTTTTTTTCTGGTCATTGCGCCTTTGCCGTGTGCTGTGTAAATGCAGACGATCGGATACGAGTCACTTTTAAAAGATGATGTAAGCAGGTCATCAAAAACATCAGATACAGTCACAAAATCTGAATTGACCATCAAGATCTGCAGTGTACATGCAGCCTAATTTGAAACTTTTCAAGGTTAAAGGTTGTTGGAAGACAGATCAAGAGTCCACAATGCAATTCAACAGCAGAAACATAAAAACAGGATTCACAAAATATGGAAAACTGCTAATTTTACAGATATTTGTACAGTGTAGTGTTGGAGAAAGTTACTTCTGGAAGTAACGCATGACAATATTGAGGTACTCCCCCAAAAAAGTAACTGCTTACATTACTTAGTTACTTTTTATGGTAAGTAATGCCGTGTGTTACTTTTACAATACTTATTCTTACTTGGCTGAGGCTTGTGCTCTTTCAGAACTTGCAGGGTTTTGTTTTCTTCTTTAATAGAGGAGCTCTGCAATGAATAACACACCATATAACCTCCTGTTTAAGTCAGAATTATTAGCCCCCTTTGATTTGTTTTTCTTCTTTAAATATTTCCCAAATAATGTTTAACAGAGCAAGGACATTTTCACAGTATGTCTGATTATATTTTTTCTTCTGGAGAAAGTCTTATTTATTCATTTTCTTTTCGGCTTATTCCCTTTATTAATCTGGGGTCGCCACAGCAGAATGAACCGCCAACTTATCCAGCACGTTTTTACACAGCGGATGCCCTTCCAGCCGCAACCCATCTCTGGGAAACATCCACACACACACTCATTCACACTCATACACTATGGACAATTTAGCCTTCCCAATTCATCTCTTTGGACTGTGGGGGAAACCGGAGCACCCGGAGGAAACCCACGCGTACGCAGGGAGAACATGCAAACTCCACACAGAAATGTCAACTGACCCAGCCGAGGCTCAAACCAGCAACCTTCTTGCTGTGAGGCGACAGCACTACCTACTACTTTAAGCTGTATAGAAATGTCTTGAAGAATATCTAGTCTAATATTATTTACTGTCATCATGACAAAGAGAAAATAAATCAGTTATTACAGATGAGTTATTAACACTATTATGATTAGAAATGTGCTGAAGAAATCTGCTCTCCGTTAAACAGAAATTGGGGAAGAAAATAAACAGGGGGGCTAATAATTCTGACTTCAACTGTAAATTTTAGCACTGTCAAATGATAAATCATGATTATTCACATATATATACAGTGTAGAGAGAGAGAGATCCAGAGATTTCTTTTGCATCAGCTTGCCTATTGTAGTATGAATGCAAACGCATCTCTGCTGAACAGTGACTGAATCCTCATATATATATATATACATGTACAGTTGAGGTCAGAATTATTAGCCCCCTGTATATTTTTTCTCCAATTTCTGTTTAATGGAGATTTTCTTCAACACATTTCTAATCATAATAGTTTTAATAACTCATCTCTAATAACTGATTTATTTTCTCTTTGCCATGATGACAGTAAATAATATTAGACTAGATATTAGTGAGTATTTTTCAAGACACTAGTATTTAGCTTAAAGTTACATTTAAAGGCTTAACTAGGGTAATTAGGGTAAAGTTAGGGTAATTAGGCAATAATATTGACCTAAAAATGGGTTTAAATAAATTAAGAACTGCTTTCATTCTAGCCAAAATAAAACAAATAAGACTTTCTCCAGAGGAAAAAATATTAGAGGAAATACTGTGATAAATTCCTGAATCTGTTCAACATCATTTGAGAAATATGTGAAAAGAAAAGGGCTAATGATTTTGAACTGTATATATTATATATGATTTGTTTTAGATATAAATATTACATTTATAAATATAACTAAACTCTCTCACCAGGACAAGGAGCGGGCTCTTCAGGGCAGTATGGATGCGGTCGGCAGTGAACCACGCTCCGCTTCACCTCCAGACCCCATGGAGGACTCGGCTCCAGACGCAGATGCTAACCGGCTCCTGGAGTGGCCTCAGCTAGAGCTGGAGCGCGTGAACAGCTTCCTGACCAGTCGTCTGGAGGAGATCAAAAACACCATCAAAGACTCCATCCGCGCCTCCTTCAGCATGTACGACCTCAACCTGGACGTCAACGACTTCCCCAAAAAAGCCGCGACGCTTGAAGGAAATCATTTGCTTTCTCACCTCAACGGATCGTCTGATCTGCAGCAGATCGATCTGGACCTGGCGCCGCTCTCGCTGAGGAACTTTAAGAGAGATCTGGACATCGTGAACGGTTGGGAAGACACGACTACAGCCGCCAAAGACATCCAGAGGCTTCACTCTACGCCCAGTCTTTCCAAACTCATCCGCGTGCGCTCGCCAGAAAGAATCCCGACTCCAGAATCCACCCCGAACGCCGCTAAACCCAGTGAAGCGCTGCCCGAGATCAAGAGTTTAGCTGGAGCCAAGATGAAGAAGAGTAAAAAGCAGCAGGACATCAGTGCAAAAACATCAACGCATAAAACGCAGGACATAAAAGCGGCGGATTGTGATAAGAGCACTAAAGGGGGATGCAAAGCACAGCAGCCGGATGCACAGAAGAACGGAAATAAGAAAGTGGAGGAGGTGAAAGTGTGTAAGCAGACGACATCCAATGGTCATCATAATACTGGAGCAAACACACAACAGAGGGTGAAAAACGAGCTGTCGGACACACGGGGAAGCAGATCGGAGCATGACGGAGACACTAAAAGCATCAGCAACACTCCCAGTGCACAGCAGCCCAAGGGGAAGACTAAGAACAAGAACAAAAACAAGATGGAGAAGCCGAGTAATGCTATCGGTGAGTGGCTTATGGGAGTTGTAATGGCTGAGGTGATCAATTGAAATGATTCTGCACTGATTTTCCAAATGTATTGCGATGTTTCTGAGCTTAGCTTTTATCAACAGACTGCGCTGTATACTTTACAGACAGCTCTTCTCTGCTTAACCGCCTAGGGCTTGAGTGTCCACATTGGCTACTTGAAATACTTTGAATGTTTTATATTTTGTTACAGACATACAGTGTCATCCTGCAAATGAAATGTCCCAAACACTATTTTTAACTGTCCGAAATGGGCCAAAAAGTTTGTTTTTACTCTCAGATAGTCAAAACATGTTAAAACAAATATTTATGATACTTTTTAAATTCTAATTAGGTTTCAATAAGCCCAAATAGCAAAGAGAAATAAAACATGCATGTAAAAAATCAGCTTGGGCTTTCAGAGGTTAAGATTAGAGCGCCCTCTGCTGTATAATGTGTGTATGTGTATATATATATATATATATATGTATACATGTGTGTATGTATGTATATATATATATATGTGTATGTATTATATATATATATATATATATATATATATATATATATATATATATATATATATATATATATATATATGTATGTATATATATATACATTTGCATGGAATTGCTCATATATATATTTGAGCACATGTAAATGACTATTTGTTTTGTTATATTTTAAAGTTTATACTCATAAATCTACTCATTCGAATATGATCATTAATGATTACAGGTCCAACATGAAAATAAAAAATATTGCTAAATAAAATGCAAAAATGTAGACTTTATAGTTTCGAGATCGCATCTTTCTCACAATACAGTTATTCATGTTTCTGTCTGCATCCCCATTATGGCATCTAATATTAATATTTTGCAATGAAATTTTACAATGAAAACTAGGAAAAGTATTAGTGTAAACAATATAAAAAATAGAACATAATATGATAGACTTTTTATTTTATCCATATGACATATATCATCATATTGCACAATATCCTTACATCATCTTTATCCAGACAGTTTCCAGCTCTTCGTGGCTTAAATTTGTCCATTTCTCTCTGGCAGATGATGTGTTTCTTCCCAAAGACGTGGACCCTACAGAAATGGATGAGATTGATCGCGAGGTTGAATATTTCAAAAGGTAATATTTATTAGTAGTGTTTTCCAAAACAAAACATCTGTATTATAATTATTACTGTTTGTATTTAAACTACATTACATATTTAAATTACAGCTCTTTGAATTACCAAATTGTTTATGAAATGTGCTTTATAAATAAACTTGCCTTACAGTTATCAGTGCATTGTCTTTAAATTACAGTAAGTTCAGTTATTTGCATGTATATCATGTCCAGAAGCAAAGAATGTGCTGCTTTGGTGCTATATATGCTACATATATACTCATGCAATATATTTTTTAAATATATGACAAATATTTAATTACGATTAAATGTGAATCATTAATATGATTTTAATAAATGATAATATATGAAGTAATTTTTTCTGACTTTGAGTTTGTTTATTGTATAATGTAGTAAAGCACTGATAGCCCCTCCCTAAATCACTGATAGCCCCTCCCTAAATCACTGATAGCCCCTCCCTAAATCACTGATAGCCCCTCCCTAAAAGACTGATAGCACCTCCCTAAATCACTGATAGCCCCTCCCTTAATGACTAATAGCCCCTCCCTAAAGGACTGATAGCCCACCCTAAAGCACTGAAAGCTCCGCCCTAAAGCACTAATAGTCTTGACCTAAAGCACTCAAAGCTGCTCATTTAAACACTGATAGCACCTCTGTAAAGAACTGAAAGCACTGATATGCCCCCCTAAAGCACTGATAGCCCCTCCCTAAAGTACAGAAAACTCTAATAGCCCCAAAGGACTGATAGCTCCTTCCTAAAGCACTGATAGCCCCATCCTAAAGCACTGATAGCCCCATCCTAAAGCACTGATAGCCCCATCCTAAAGCACTGATAGCCCCATCCTAAAGCACTGATAGCCCCATCCTAAAGCACTGATAGCCCCATCCTAAAGCACTGATAGCCCACCCTAAGGCACTGAAAGCTCCGCCCTAAAGCACTAAAAGCCCCGCCCTAAAGCACTGATAGCACCTCCCTAAATCACTGATAGACCCTCCCTAAATCACTGATAGCGCCTCTGTAAAGGACTGAAAGCACTGATATGCCCCCCGTAAAGCACTGATACCCCCTCCCTAATGTACAGAAAACACTGATAGCCTCCCCAAAGCACTGATAGCTCCGCCCCCTAAAGAACTGATAACCCCGCCGTAAAGAACTGATAACTCCGCCCCAAAGGACTGATAGCTCCTTCCTTAAGAACTGATAGCTCTGCCCTAAAGCACTGAAAGCCCCACCCTAAAGCACTGATAGCCCCTCCCTAAACCACTGATAGCTCCACCCAAAAGGACTGAAAGCCTCTCCCTAAAGCACCGAAAGCTCCGCCCTAAAGCACTGATAGTCCCACCCTAAAGCACTGAAAGCTCCACCCTCAAGCACTGAAAGCTTCGCCATAAAGCACTGAAAGCCCCGCCCTAAAGCACTGATAGTCTCTCCCTAAACCACTGATAGCTCCACTCAAATGGACGGATAGCCCCTCCCTAAAGCACTGAAAGCTCCACCCTAAAGCACTGATAGCTCCTCCCTAAAGGACTGATAGCCCTGCCCCAAACCACTGATAGCTCCGCCCTAAACCACTGATAGCCCCTTACTGAACCATTAATAACCCCGCCCAAAACCACTGATAGCCCCACCCTAAAGGCATTCCATGTGTCCAGAGGTAAAGAAAATTAATTTCGAGGAGACTTCCAATAATATATATTATTATAATAATAAAACTTTGAGTGTAGGTTATAATATTTGATGAAAAGTATGAAGGCAAATACATTTAATAATGAAGTGCACAGATCCATCACGTATAACAAGCACTGCTATTTACATATGCAAATAAGAGGAGCAAATGTGGATTGCATTGTGACTTTACAGAGTGTCGTAGATGAAACGACTTGCTTCTTATTTCTCAATATTGTTTGGCCTCAGGTTTTGCCTGGACTCTGCTAAACAGACCCGACAGAAGGTGGCGGTGAACTGGTCCAACTTCAGCCTCAAAAAGATGCCCTCAAATGCAGCTCAGTAACAGATGGAGGAGCCGGATGCAGAACTGTACTGAAATCTCCTTTTGGCCTTGGGTACATAAACCCAGCACTCGACCGGCCCGCTCACAGCCCTTCTGCCTCTCTATGCCACGGGAAATTGATTTAGACCACCACCATCACCATCATCATCATCATTAAACACTTTTTAATTTCTAGCTGCGTCCTGACCTCAGTCCCACAAACCTGCAGCTTGTGATTGGGGTACTGATCCACTGCTTTGTGTCGTATGTACACGGTTGTTTTTACAATAAAAATGTTTTTAAAATATGAAATGCGCAAGAATACACAGCGGTTTGCCCCCCTGAGCCTGTCCAAGGTACCTTTTATGAGCTCAAACCACGCATACATTACTGTAGTCCTAGAATAGATGCGGAAATGTGGGATCATTCAGATGTCCAGGCTGTGTTTTAGATTTAGAAGATGACGATGTCCGTGTGAATTTAAGCAGAGAGATCTGGATCATCAAGCACACAGAATTAAAGCGTGCACTTTTGTCGTACTTTAAAAACAGCAACGAGACATTTTGGGATGTTTTCAAGAGCATAAATCCAATATTGACACTAAAAATGAAAAGCGAGTGTGAGTTTTCTACACAGATGAGCTGCGTTTTCATTGCATGATGCGTTAAACTGACCACCGTTATGCTCCGTTTTGTTTCTACTAAAACTAACATGATTATTAGTTGACGCTCCTCCAGATCTCCTTCAGATTGGTCCGCTAGTGATCCTCCGTGTGCTGGTTTGGATGTTTCTCTGTGCTGTGACCACGTCCTCTCAATGCTGTTGTCTGTAGTTGGCTCTCCGGATGTGCACCCGTGTTTTGGCTGCATGATGGTTTCAGATCGGTGAGTTTAGATTTTAATAGCGCGTCCAGACCTGCCTTTGTTCGTTACATCTGCAATCAAGGACTTTTGCTGATGTGCTACGGCGCTTTTCCATTGCTCTGTATGTCTGCACACATCCCGGTTTTAAAAAAAAAAGTACAGATGATGTTGGTCTCTGGGTTTGTGCTAGACTAAATCTCCCTTGAAGGATTCTTGAGATGTTTTTGTTTTGTTTTTCTTTCGTTCTCCGACATCTTTGACTCTATCCAGGTTATATTCAACTAGAAAACATTATCTTAAACATTTGGAATGTAGATTTATACTATACCATCAATGGCCAAGTGTATGTTGGCTTTCTGTTTTATTTTGTTGTTTTTTTATTATTATTATTATTATAATTATTATTATTATTCACTTTTGATACTGTGAAGATCTTTCATGCCGAAAGATTAAAACATGACAGTTTTGAAAAAAAAAATCAAAGTATAAAGTGTTGTGTTTGATTATTGAACTCATATTTTGGTATTTAATTTAAGAAACTTAATAAACAAAAGAGACTTTAGGTGAGAGACTAGTATTAATAGATTTTAGTCGTTAAATTAAACTATTTTATAGGAGAAAGGAGTCATTTATATTGGTATTAAATACATTTGATCAATTTATAGTTATAAATTTATCCTCATTTATTCACTCTTTAAGCTGACTTGACTGTAGAATGTTTAATATGGAGGAATAATATCAAATCAATATGTGATGTTAACTCACAATTGCAAATGTACATCTCTCACAGTAGGGCTGGGCCCATAAACGATATTCAATCGAATCATGATTATATTTATATCAATAACAATGATAAGCTCTGGACTTTTTTACTCCTATATTGATCTGAGAGCCAATCACACAGCAGAAATGTGCACTGGGAATCTAAAAGTGTGTTAATATTAGAGATATGCAATATGTTATGCCGCTTAACGGACCTTCTAATCTTTGTGGCTTCAGTCATAGGATACTCTTAAATCTGGTAGCAATAACAACTTATATCGAAATATATATCGATTAGGGCTGCACGATATTGCGATATTATATGTATCTGCGATTATATATTGCAATATGAATACAGTTTCAGAAGATGGTTTGATTAGCTCTATTTGACCGTTTTCTGAGGAGTATAACGCCCTATTCACACAGGGTGTCAGCGCTTCCCATTCACTTCGAATGGGTCACGTCAAGCGAACTAAATTGTGGGTCCATCGGTAGTTGGGAGTTTCTCAACTTTTCAAGTGCCAAAGGAAGCGTCAGCCAATTAGAACGCTTTATGCTAATTCTGCTCAGACAGAAGCCGATTGCTGACTTGTTTTATTGGCTGACGCTGCTATGACGATCGCGTCTTCAGACACACCCTTCATCTATGGAAGGCCGTTGGGGCCAAAACATATGCAACAACTTAACACGTTAAATTGTGTGTTAACGCGTTGTTGCATATGTTTTGGCCCCAACAGCCTTCCATAGAAAGTCAACTATGAGCGGAAAAAACGTGTTGCGTCATTCGTAACTTTTTTTATTCTCAAATCAAACGAAAGCAAAGTCTGGGTTTCTGTTCAGATGACAGAGGTGTCTGTTGTAAAGACCACCACAGAGACTTTTAAAGATGAAGGAGAGACTAGCGTTTCAAGTTATCCAGAGCTGTATGACTGTACAAATCTTGAATATCACAATATTATTAAATTTCACAATTATAACAATTTCAACAGAATCACTCTCACACTATATGCAGCTGATTCAGTCTGTGCCTAGTGACATAAAAAGGCGCACCTAGCTACTGTTTTCTTGTCAACAAAAAACATTGTAGATCGTTTCACGTTTATGGAACGTAAAAACACGTTCGATGTGATCAGCCCCTAACGCCCTATTCACACAGGGTTTCAGCGTCAACGCTTGATGGATATGGAAGGCCGTTGGGGCCAAAACGTTACAACATGTTAACGCGTTGTTTCTACGTCTTGGCCCCAACGGCCTTCCATAACTTTCTGCGAGTGCACAGCGCGCAATGGTAAAAACGCGATGCGCAGCAGGCGGTTAAAATGTGAGGCGTGCAGGATGCATAAGCAGCGCCAAAGAGCATAGAGTCACCAAGAGGCGACACTCTAGTGTGATTTGGGAAACAGCCACTAGATGGCGCGGCGGCCATTTTGGAATGAAAATTCCAATAGAAAAACAGCATAATAAAAGTCTGTAAAATAAACTATTAAAAGTGCTGATGATTGTGATTGTAAGTGTTGTATCGTCGTCTTTTAGGTTGTATCTCAGCTTTAATGCACTTTTTAAATAAATAAATAATAAAGCAGCGGCTTTCCATCGCGACAGCAATAAGATCCAATACACGGATGATCTCTTTCACTCCAAAATGGCTGAATCGCGATGCTGTTGCTGGGCGCTGCTGTTGCAATGGAATGTTCTATTGAGTGTCGCCTCTTGGTCATTCTAAGCTCTTTGGCAGCGCGCAAAACATTCACGGCTGTTCGAAAATCAATCAAAAGATGCGCCTCAATGCAAAAAGCTAGTTCGGTGTGATTGGCCACTAACAGTATTCTGCTACAGAAATAGAATAATCACAATGCAAAAAAATATATATTTTTTTTCTTACTTCTCTTGTTTCTAGTCCAAATATCAAAAAAGAAAATATCTAAGACCAAGTAAAAATCCTGTTTAGTTTTCACCGTCAGTTTTTTTTTTTGCTTGTTTTAAGGAAATGATCTGTCCGTGGGGTACGTGAAATAATCTTGTTTTCGCTATGAAATGTAGATATTTAGGATAGAAACAAGACAAAAATTCTAAGTAAGAAATGTTTTTTTTTTTTTTTTGCATAAATCATATAAAGTCCATATAAATACAGGGATTAAACATAACTCTGTAGCTCCTGGTCAACTGTAATTCAGACTGGACATTGCATATCTTTGCGATGTGACTATTGTGCATATTCGCACATTACGATATCGATGCTGAAACCATATATTGTATGTGTGTATATATATATATTATATCGTCATCCTTCAATATGGAAAACAGTTATCGAGATGGTGTTTTTGCCATATCGCCCAGCCCTATATCACACTATATTTCTATTTTGACTCTTGAGCTCATAAACATCAAGATATAAACTCTATATCCTGCCATTTTTTTCATAACTGCAGGGAAAACAGTGAGAAATCCTAAATATAATATAAAACTGCATTTGTCAGGTCATAGTTGTGTAAAGTTCACAAAACCCTACTGAAAAAAACAGCCTAAACCAGCCTAGACTGGTTGGCTGGTTTTAGCTGGTTGACCAGGCTGGTTTTAGAGGGGTTTTGGCCACTTCCAGCCTGGTCTTAGCTGGTCAGGCTGGCAGATGATCAGCTAAAACCGGGCTGGGAACCCAGCCAAAACCAGCTATGTCCAGCTTAAACCAGGCTGGTCAAGCTGGTCATTTTCCAGCCTGACCAACTAAGACCAGGCTGGAAATGGCTGGAAACCAGCCTGGAAGTGGCCGAAACCCCTCTAAAACCAGGCTGGTTAACCAGCTAAAACCAGCCAACCAGCCTAGGCTGGTTTAAGCTGTTTTTTTCAGTAGGGAATAGAGAGAGAAAAAAATATAACTCTATGGCATAACTTTTAACGGTAAGGAGAAATATTAGAATCACATCATTTACCAATTATACTTTAGTTTCATTCAGTTTATTTTATTAAACTCGCTAGAAACTGCCTTACATAATATGGATAACTTTCACTTTATAATCCATTGTAAATGGATACTGAGGCTTCCTCCAATTCTTTGTTAACACATTTAGAACAAAATAAAGAGGAAAATATCCACCATAGTTCATATTTGGTTGACTTTCTGCCGAATACTGCCGCTTCTTGTAGCGCATAGACTAATAAAACAGTTTAGCGTAGTCCCCTGCAGGCCGCCGTAGCCTGCGTCCCCAGTACGTCACTTTTCCGCTGCGGTAGCGGTTAGAATGCTCGCTAGTATAAACAATGCTTGACGTCGCTGTGTAATGTGACATTTATTCTACTAAAATATTATCAATAATTCATCATTTTAAAGCCAGTGCCGTCAAGCATCATGGAAACGGAAAACCGACCCAAAAAGGTGAGTTTTGCTAGTGTGTAACGTAAAATAAACGCATCTTAATCGAGTAGCATATTCACACACACTGGTGATCTCTATTATTATATGTTTTTATATTGATCCCAGTGTGTATATTGAAAGGAAAATGCATTTTAGCAGTGTTTATAAAGAGCTAGATGTGTGGAGTAAAGCGAATTACTATTCATGTTTTCGATTAATCTGAATTTACTCGAAAGAGTTTACATTGATTATGTAAACATTGCTATAATGTATATACAAAGGTAATTTACAATGGAAAGAGTGTTAAACGAACGTCTATGTTGAAAACGAATCAGTAATATGAACATATAGACTTTTCCAAGCTTTATAGTTTTTACTTTGTATAAATGTTTTACTTTGTTCTGTAAATTACTGATAAAGTTGTTCATTTTGTTTAGTTAAAATGTAATTTAGAGATTTTTCAGACATGTTTAGTTTTTAGGAAGACATTTGGTGGAGTAACAATGATTTTCAGTCACGACAACTAAAATAAAACAGCATTTGACCATTTCCTGAGAGGTTTTACACAAGTGTTATCAGAGTTTTATAGAATAAAATAAATAAGATCATTTAACTCAATCTGATAATTAAGATATCTCTTAATTGTATCGCTTTATTTTAAGGTACTATTGTTGTTATTAACAAACCATTAACTATGACTTTCAGCTCGGTAAACTCCTTATTAGCTGCATATTATAGTTAAGGTAGTAGTTAGGTTTAGGTATTGGGTTGTAAGTAAACATTGCTTTAGTGTAAATATAAATGTACTTAAAGAGTGTGAAACAATCGTCTATGTAAAAAATGAATCATTAATATGAAAATTTAGACTTTTTCTAGGTTTATAGTTGTGTTTTTACTTCGTTCTGTAAATTGCTGATAAAGTTTTTCATTTTGTTTTGTTAAAAATGTAATTTAGGGATTTTTCAGACATGTTTACCATTTAGGATGACATTTGGTGGATTAACCCTGATTTTTCAGTCACGACAAATAAAATAAAACAGCATTTGACCATTTCCTGAGAGGTTTTACACAAGTGTTATCAGAGTAGAATAAAATAAATAAGATCATTTTACTCAATCTGATAATTAAGATATCTCTTAATTGTATCACTCAATTTTAAAGTACTATTGTTGTTATTAACAAACCATTAACTATGACTTTCAGCTCGGTAAACTCTTTATTAGCTGCATATTAATAGTTATTAAGGTAGTAGTTAGGTTTAGGTATTGGGTAGTAAGTAAACATTGCTTTAGTGTAAATATAAATGTACTTAAAGATGTAAAAGAGTGTGAAACAATCATCTGTGTAAAAAAAATGAATCATTAATATGAAAATTTAGACTTTTTCTAGATTTATAGTTGTGTTTTTGCTTCGTTCTGTAAACTTCTGATAACGTTTTCATTTTATTTTAGTTAAAAATGTAATTTAAAGATTTTTCAGACATGTTTACATTCACTTCAGATGACATTTGGTGGATCATGACAAATAAAACAAAACATTTGACCATTTCCTGAGAGGTTTAGCAAGTTTTACAGTAGTGTTAAGATTGATATGATTGTTTTACTCTCACTCAAATACTCCAATAAATCCAAAGAATTGAGTTTTCAAGTTATCTTTTAACTATTGTCATCACTTTATTTTAAGGTACAATTCAGGCTATCAACAGCTCAGCAATCTCCTAATTATCTGCTTATTAATAGTTAGTAAGGTAGCAGTTGATTTTAGGTATTGGGTAGACTTAGAGATGTAGAATAAGATCACACTTTATAAGTACTAATAAACAGACAGTATCTTAATAATAGATAATAAGTCACTAGATAATGGAGAGAATTGGTACCTGAGCTAAATGTGATCATATTTAATGTATGTGTGTGTAATGCTGTGTGTTTTGTGATTGTCAGAGAGTGTACTCAGAGAAGTCTGCTTCTGAGGGTTCAGAGGACGATGACTATGTGCCGTATGTTCCTGTAAAAATCAGAAAGCAGCAGATGGTAAGAAAGTAGTCCTTATTCAAGTTCACGCTGAGCTTTATTGTTATCCTGCTACATGTGTGGACATATAGAGGGAAGAAGTGTCATGTCTCACAGGACCACGGTGCTACATATATAAACATAATCATAAATATGAGCACAACACTGAACGTTAGAGCGATTTTAAACCTATGCATAACTAACAAACCGGAGCACGTATCTAACTATAATGCATAAACTATAAAGACTTAACACACAAGCTAAGACAGACTGTGCAAATACTTTTACATTGGACAGAACAATATTGTGCAAAGCAGGTATTTTAGTGTTGAAGAAAACAAGTTGTGCAGCATGATTTGTGGTACATTCATAGGGAAACATTGTTTTCCTTAATAAGTCTTGTAAGGTGGAGTTTAAGTAAAGTGTCTGGTGCATATGGAGAGAAGAGGGTTTCTACAGGTGGTTTGTCAAGCCCACTCAGAAATGGAGGATTTTGTGTGTAGGGATGAGGGGAGAGAATCCTGGTTTTGGGAGCTGGGATTGTGGATAATATATCGGTGTGTATGTGTGTGTGCAGCTCCAGAAGGTGATGCGTCTGCGGGGTAAAGGCCTGACGGAGGAGGAACAGAAGGACAGTGGTGGAGAACAGAAGGATGAGGATGAAGGTCTGGGTCCTCGGTCTAATGTCAGCCTGCTGGACCAACATCAGCACCTCAAGGAGAAAGCAGAAGGTCTTCACACACTCGCCTGTGCTCAAGTGTCAGAAACTAATGTGAAACAGCGAATTTAGTTTTCATAAAAAGACAAAACTACTGAAATATGATGTACACTCAGTGGCCACTTTATTAGGTACACCTCACTAGTAGCGGGTTGGACCCGCTTTTGCCTTCAGAACTGCCTTAATCCTTCGTGGCATAGATTCAATAAGATACTGGAAATATTCCTCAGAGATTTTGCTCCATATTGACGTGATGTCATCCTGCACCATGTCTACATGCCTAAATGCATTGAGGTTGCAGCCATGTGATTGGCTGAATAGAAATTTGCGTTAACAAACAGTTGGACAGGTGTACCTAATAAAGTGGCCAGTGAGTGTACGTTGCAACACATTCATTCATTTTCTGTTCAGCCTTTATTAACCTGGGGTCGCCACAGCGGAATGAACCGCCAACTTATCAAGCGTATGTTTTTACGCAGCGGATGCCCTTCCAGCTGCAACCTATCACTGGGAAACACCCACACACACTCATTCACACTCAGACACTACGGACAGTTTTAGCTTACCCAATTCATCTGTAACACATGTGTTTGGACTTGTGGGGGAAACCGGAGCTCCCGGAGGAAACCCACGCGCACACGGGGAGAACATGCAAACTCCACACAGAAATGCCAGCCGAGGCTCAAACCACCGACCTTCTTGATTTGAGGCGACAGCACTACCCACTGCACCACCACGTCGCCTGTTGCAACTCATTTTAAACATAATAGTGTTTGTAACTCGTTTATATTATCTTTGCCATGATGATAGTACATAACAATTCTGACAATAAAGAATTACATGATAATCTTAGTGATGGTAAATTCACACTGATAGAGTTAACAAACGCAGTATTAACTGTAGACATTTTTTACAAATTTAAGCCTAAAAGTAGCTTTAATAAAATGCAATCTAAACTGTATTTTAGCCATTTAACTTGTTTATTTTATTATTTTGACATTTATATTACCTCTAATTAGGGGTGGGCGGTACACCGGTGTCATAGTCATCACCAGTGTGACATTGTGCCACGACATGGATTTTCTAATACCGTCAATACCGTAATAAATCAATTATGCGCCTTGAACGGCTGCATTTACATCAATAATAGCTAATTCTAAATAATAAGGCATTCAATTTTCTTCAAACGTTCAGTTGTGGTCTGAATACATGTCCTTATACTACAGGGCTCGAAATTGCAACCATTTTGGTCGCATGAGCGCCCGAAATGTAATCTATGCGCCCTCATAATATATTTGGGAGCATTTGTGTGTCTGAATATAATGGTTGTAGTGCAATCTGATTTGATTTTCTCTAAAAACTTGCTGAATCGCTCTACCCTGCTGCTGTATTGGTTCATATTAGCTGTCAGTCACTCAACGCTTCCTGCTGTCAGATAACAGGGAGCTTTTGTTACTGCAGGAAATGCAAACGGCTGAAGAGTGAAAAGTGCACAGGTTTGCAAACCTCACCCAAAGTTATAATAATAATAATGGCGCAGATGACAGCGATCATGACATGAGGTAAATGTTGATCCGCCAGCTGAGATCAATCGAGTGTTTTCGGAGAAGGTGCCCGAATCTCGATGCGTTGCATTCACCGCGTGTTCAGCGCAAATGTCCGCTAAATATAAAATCTAACACTGTACACAGCATCGCCAAAGAGATTCACCTTTACTAAGTTTACACTGAAACTACAGCCCATAACAAAGAGCGGAATTGCACTGGTGGTCATCATGAGAATCCTGCTCTGTCTGCTCATAAATTGGTGCGGCTCACTCGCCTGCTTTATTCCACCAACACAGAGAAATGAAGATCAGCTCATAACGAGACTGAGCATTTACAATGACCCAAACCCAAACTTTTAAAGAGCAATAGAAGTGAGACTTTCTTTTGTCCGTTCTTCCTTGAGATGTATATTATTTTGCTATTGAAAGTAATACCATGATATTATACCGTCACCGTTCAGAAGATGAAAAATACCCTGATATTAATTTTAGGTCATATCGCCCACCTCTACCTCTAATATATAAATGTAGATAGTTCTGTAATAAATGTGTGTAAACTAAGTAACGTTAGTTTCTGTTTGAAACATATTTTTCTGGCATTAATAAAAAGGCATGTTTAATCTAACCTATGTGTGAAAATAAAGCAGAAAATAAAGCAAATGACATGCTATTTTAACCTGGAAATACAAATTACAGGATTTTAAATACTGCTGGATTGTCTTTATCTAATACCCTAATTAAATCAAGAAACCAGAATCCTCTCGGCTATATTTCTCAGCTAGAGTTTAGTTAAAGGACCATCTGTTTGTAATGTTGTTCTAGGAATAAATTAGATTCACACCTTACCGAACAAGGTAAACTTGATGGGTTCTGCAAATGAAGCCAGTGTCCACTCCAGTGAAGGAAATGAATAATATACACTTTTATTAATAAAATACAATCCAGTGAAAAAGATGAATAAACAAATACAATAACAAAACTAAATCCTTTACCCTCTGTTGAGAATAAAGGGCCTACGACATTCAGTATATAGAAGTCAGAAAGCGCAATGCTGGTGTGTATACTCCAGCTCTTTATTGCCTTCATGCATAGGTTTAAAAGCTGCTTCTAAAACAAACTGTTGTGAATTTCTCTGTCTGGCCCACGGCACCAAAAGACGTGACAAAAAGTCAGGGAGAACTTTCGAGTATCTTCAAAGCAGAATCCTTTAATATGGACTCAGCGTCGCTGTGGCGTCATCGTCTTGGTACAGCAGACACTAAGTTTTTATACATTTTACAGAGAGGTGGGGACAAACCTAAACTAAGCATGCAAATGAAGTGTTGGTGTCGACAGGGGGAATTGCCTTTCCCCCCCAGCCCCAATCTCATCAGCGTATAAGTACTCATTCATGATGCATTTTAGCATGAACACAAAGCATGCAATCGAAGTTCTGGAGACAGAACCCGTCCGGCCAGCTTGAAAGTATCACCCAAAGACAAAAGAACAGTCGTTAAGATGATTCCTTTAGCATTTGCATCACTTTGGCACAGTAAGTGCTCAGGAAACCAAGAGATTTTAAGGTCTGTATAAAGAAGAATATAAGTTTTCAGTTATATATAGATTATTGCTAATTTTAACTAGATTATATCAGTTTATCTTCCCACAGCATTTAAACACAATTTGTAGAAACCGCTTATAGATCATTCATAAGAAACAAACGTATAATCGAATTAAATCATCCGTTAAAAAGTCATGTTTGTCAACTAAACGAGAGGGGTCTGGATGCAGACCTGGTGCAGTGCGATCTGAGCTGCATCCAATGCTTTTTAATGGGCTCATCTAACCCTACCCCTCACCGTGACGTCACTCGCTCCATTTGAGTGCATTGTGTCTGACATTGCATCGCTGAGTGGTGCAATCTCAGCTTGCATCATGAAGGCTGCATCCAGATACTATTGAACGGAACAGTGAGTTCATCTCTCGGGTACACAGGTGTATAATTGTTCAGAGTGTATTACAGAACGTGAATCAACTTTAGACCGTTTTACAGTCATTCATTGAGAGTCATGTGTGTAAGCTGAGCAGTGAGTTCGGGTAATGTTCCCCGGTCTCTTCCAGCCAGTCCTCTTGTTCTGCACGCCCTCTGTTGGAGGCGCCTTTCTCTTCTCATACGCTTTACTCCATCACTAAGAGTCGTGTTCTTAAGCATTTGGGAATACATGAGTGACATTTTGTGTCTCAGGTAATTAATGTCGTTAGACCAATCAGACACCACAATACGAAATGTAAAACAAAGAAATCTTATGATGTAAATGAAATCACTATTTAAGATGTGCATTGTTGGATATTTAGAACTATTGTTAACAGTTTCTCAAGAAGCAGTGAATTCTTCATAACATTTTACTATAATTCTCTATTCTTTAATTAATAATTGTAGCTCGAAAGGAGTCTGCCAAGGAAAAACAGCTGAAAGAAGAGGAAAAGATCCTGGAGAGTGTGGCTGAAGGCAGAGGTAAATGAACACAGCGTAATTTATGAAGGTATTTCATTTATTGTTAAGACATATCATCATTAATCTGCATCGTTATCTTTATCAGCCCTGATGTCTGTGAAGGAAATGGCCAAAGGAATCACATATGAAGATCCAATTAAAACAAGGTGAGTTGGTGTTGACTGACTTTCAGGAGCCTGTGCCATAATGCTGGATTAACAAACTCAGGATTGCTGGATTAGTTTTGAGTTGACTAAAGCGAAGTAGTGGTATACGATTATTTTAGCTGGTATCATGAATCTAATCATCAGCTTTCTCTGTCAACTCTGACTTTAATACTGAGTTCATGAGCATATGCAAATGAAGGCGGGACATTAGCAGCAAACAGCCAATCACAGGCCTTGAGACATAAAGATTGACTTCTAGATTAAAATATTAAACAAATTGAAAATACATACATTTATATAGCAAGAAGAAAATAGCTGTCCATGAAAGAGGAGATGAATGAAAATGGGTTGCTTTATTAGTGCAAGAGAAGTTCAATAGAAAATATAAGCTCATATGTAGAATTTTGTTTAA
This sequence comes from Danio aesculapii, assembly GCF_903798145.1. Taxonomy (NCBI): domain Eukaryota; kingdom Metazoa; phylum Chordata; class Actinopteri; order Cypriniformes; family Danionidae; genus Danio; species Danio aesculapii. The sequence goes on along the minus strand of NC_079448.1, from coordinate 55,342,396 downwards.
GCTTCATCTACTTATTTAAAGGTTATTTATGTTGCAGCTATTTACATATTTATATTTACTGATACCAAAAATTGCTTATTAGACTCAAATTGCTTATGTGTTACAGATATAAAAATGATATAAATCCACAGAAAATGTATTAAATCAAACAATTTTTTGTTGAAGAGTGTTTTACTATCTAGCGGACTTTACTCTTAAGAATCTAAAACTGGGGGAGTGGCTTTATTTCCACTTTGCTCACAGCTGATTGGTTAAATCTTGGTTTGGGATCTCTAAACGTTGGCTGGAACATAATCAGAACGTAACCAGAGCAAAACCAAAACATAAACAGAATACAGCCAAAACATAAACTAGAACATAACAAGAACGTAACCAGAACATAAACAAGAGCATAGCCCATGATTAACCAGAGCATAACTAGAATATAACCTGAATATAAACCAGAGCATTACCAGAACATAACTTGAACATAATCTGAACATAACCTGAACATAAACAAGAGCATATTCTGTGATTAACCAGAGCATAACTAGAATATAAACTGAACATAAACCATACATAACCTGAACATAAACAAGAACATAACTATAACATAACCTGAACATAAACCAGACCATAACCAGAGCATAATCTGTACATAACAAAGAACATGAACATAACCATAACATAATCAGAGCATAACTAGAATATAACCTGAACATAATCAGAGCATAACCCGAACTTAACCTGAACATAACCAGAACATAACCAAGAACATAATCTGAACGTAAACCATACATAACCTGAACATAACCAGAACATAACCTGAACATGACTATAACATAACCGGAACATAACTATAACATAACCTGAACATAAACCAGAGCATAACCAGTTTTTAATCTGTACATAACCAGAACACAACCAAGAACATAACCTAAACATAATCAGAGCATAACTAGAATATAACCTGAACATAACCTGTACATAACCAAGAACATAACCTGAACATACCAAGAACATAATCTGAATGTAACAATACATAACATGAACATAACCAGAACATAACCTGAACATGACTATAACATAACCTGAACATAAACCAGAGCATAACCAGTTTTTAATCTTTACATAACCAGAACACAACCAAGAACATAACCTGAACATAAACCAGAGCATAACCAGAACATAACTAGAGCATAACCAGAACATAACATGTACATAACCAAGAACATAACCATACATAACCTGAACTTAACCATGGCAACAAAGAGCAATTAAAACCTAGCTATACTTCATCTAAACCAAGGTTGGTGCAGACAAAAAAAAACTTATCTAGCTAGCCAGCTAATCCGGCTTCATAGTATAGGCCCCAAAAGATAAAGCTTATATTTTTTTTATAATAAAACACCATCAAATAAATCCTGAATTATCTGTCCTCAGCTGGAACGCTCCTCGTTATATCCTGAGCATGCCTGCAGTGCGGCACGAGCGTGTGAGGAAGAAATACCATATTCTGGTGGAGGGAGAAGGCATTCCTGCTCCCATCAAGAGCTTCAGAGAGATGAAGTTTCCTCAGGGTAAAGATCCAGCCATCACACCTCTTATATTCACAGTAGGGCTGCACGATATTGCTACAATCAGGCATTGTCATATGTTGTATATATGAATAAACATGAATACAAGTTTATAAGATGCCTTGATTAACTATATTTAGAAAGTGTTCATTAATTCAGATTGAGTCATGCATACAAATAATAAGCCAAATCACATGCAATGTTGCTTTATGGTTTTGTCTAAACAGTATTCAGTTAGACATAGGAAAAACTACAACTCATGGTATGAATAATATAATAAAATGTATATTTATTAAAGTCACAACTGGTACAATTTCTTGTGCCTGAATGCTTTAAACTTTCTTAAAATGTTCATACAGTCATGAGCCTTAAAGGGCCATGAAGCCCCCTCTTTCAGGTCAAGTCTATACCTCAGAAATTGTTAATAAAATGCTGCGGGGAGAAGGGAGAGTAGGTGTGGCCGGCAGTGCAGAGGGAAAGAGTGGAGCGAACACTTGGCTCACAAATAAGACACACTGTGAGGAGACGCATGACTATAGTTTACTAAGTTGAAATGCTAAGAAATAAACAGTAAGTTATTTAATGCCCTGATATATTTGTTATTCGTAATTCCATATACACTAACCACAATTTGTTCTATCATCATAAAGATAATAGTGTTTCTATAAACACTATAATGAGGAGGACTTCTCTCCTCCTCAATCAGAAACGGTGGATAGCACTGCAGCAGGTCTCTTGCTTTGTCTATTCCAACCATTAACCCTGCTGGTAGTCTGGGGGATTTTAAACATGTGAACACAGCAGCACGGATATAGGCGATGTTGTCTGAATAACGAACCAAAGACTGTAATGAACTCAACTGATAAAGACAAAGTCCACCATTCTCCAATTCACGTACAGCTCTCCCGACAAAAATGCTTGCTGCAAACAACAGCTTTGCTGTATAAGCCTGACAATCACAGGGGGAAAACATGCACAAACCCTGTGGATCATGGAACAAACACATTCGACTCGTGCCGTGTAGAGACTATCTCACCTATTCATTGGGTCTCTCAGCTTGGCATGTCTGTCTTGCCTTCGTAAAGCACGTGCGCTCATGAATAATTAAGCAGCAGGGTCTTCTTATAGGATAAGAAAACCTGATATGAATAATAATGAGCAACAGACACAATCACTCCCTCCACTTGCAGTTTTGCGTACGTCACCGATATTAATCCCGCCGCATAACTATTTTAAACCAGGAAGATGAAATTAGCTGACAAAAGCTCAAAGTTTTCCAGTTTTTCCCCACAATTAAAGCTGACAGGTGCTAACGCTGCCTTAACTGATGCACAACACACTCAAATCCCCAGGGTTACTCGAACCTTTACAACCAGGCACATAAAAGCAGACTGACTTCCAGTTAAAACCAAAAACTCTAGCTCCTGGTCCGCTATAAACCCAACTCAACATTGGTAGATCCTTCAATGTGACTACTGCAGATGCGTTATATATGCAGATATTGTGCAGCTCTAATTCACAGCCTCATGCTAATGATTCTAATGCTCTTTGCAGCCATTCTGAAAGGACTGAAGAAGAAGGGGATCGTTCACCCGACGCCCATTCAGATTCAGGGAATACCAACCATGTGAGTCCATACGCTGCTCTTTAGCTTCAGGTGATGTTCTGGATTATCATGCAGAGGTAGAGGGACTTGAATCTGCTTGAACTCTTGGTTTTTACATAATGTTACTGTTACTTGTACTTTTAATTGTAGTAAATATATTAAATCATTTAAATAACCTCATATCACTGAAAAAAAGTCTGAATTTACACAGAAAAATATATGTACGAAGAGCTATAGGGGGAAAAAGCAGGAGACCACTCGAATTACAGCAGTTTATCTGTGTTGATTACATTTATTGGTAGTGGGTTTGGGTGATATGTTAATAATTGCTTTGCTTATTTTACAAATATCTCTAAACATTTCTAAATATGTTAGTTATCTGTTTATGGAAATGAACTCTGAACTCTTACACACACCTCATTTTGCAACTCATTACATCCAACCCTGACTGATGGTATCATCTGAAAATGAAGTAACGTGTTGAGATTTAATGCGTGCTCTCAGTTAAGCTCCTCTTGTTTCGCCAGTCTCTCCGGCAGGGACATGAATTGGCATTGCGTTCACGGGTTCGGGGAAACGCTGGTCTTCACGCTGCCCATCATCATGTTTTGCCTGGAGCAGGAGAAACGGCTGCCTTTCTGTAAGAGAGAGGGAACCGTACGGGCTGATCATCTGCCCTTCGTGAGTCTCACACACACACACATCTACACATACACATATGTAAGCATACACATTCACTCATTCATTTTCCTTCGGCTTAGTCCCTTTTTTCATCAGGGGTCACCACTGCGGAATGAACCGCCAACTATTCCAGCATATGTTTTACGCAGCGGATGCCCTTCCAGCTGCAGTCCAGTACTGGAAACACCCATACACACCCATTCACACACACACACACTCATACACTAGGGACAATTTAATTTATTCAATTCCTCTATAGCCCATGTGTTGGATAGGAAACCCACGCCAACACAGGAGAACATGCAAACTCCACACAGAAACGCCAGTTAGCCCAACTGGGACTTAAACCAGCGACCTTCTTGCTGTGAGGTGACTGGCTAACCACTGAAGCCACCGTGTCGCAAAACAAACACATACTCGCACATACTTACACCATATAACATCAAGATTTCACAAAAGGACTAACGTTTTCGTGTGTGTGTGCACAGAGGGAGCTGGCGAGGCAAACACACGGCATCATTGAGTACTACTGTAAGCTGCTGGAGGATGAAGGAGCTCCTCAGATGCGCTGCGCTCTCTGCATCGGAGGAATGTCTGTCAAAGAGCAGATGGAGGTGGTCAAACAGTGAGTCCAAACATCTGCTTTAATACATTATCTTTAATGTAGTGTCAGAAATGGATAGCTGTGAATGTAAGGCTGTGTTTACACTGCAGATCTTGACGTCTATTCTGATTTTGGGACTGTATTTTTTTGATGATCCTCTTACATCATCTCTTAAAAGTGACTGGTATCCAATGTCTGCGTTTACACTGCGCACTTATTCAGATCAGTGCCTTTATAGATGCATGCGTTGAGTTTTAATAAATAGGAGTCTAAAGTTTGATTAATTCTTTTAAATGTCAGAGAGTTTGCACAAGCCCACATAAAGGTTTTTTACTAGCAGTCAGGTAAATAAATACTCTTGTGCTTCATTATACTGTAAGATAAAATATATTTAATCAATAATGTTCTGTGATTTTAATAAATGTAAGAGGGAATTATGTCTGTTGTATTTTATTTGATAATAATACTGAAGGTGATTTACAAAAAACATTACAAACACAATAAAAGTAATAAATGCTAATGAACTTTATGTGCAAAACTGGATTATCGTATTAAAGATGTGCGAATAAAGCAGCGTTTCCATCTAACGAGTCAAAGCAAACAAAATCGCACTTCCTGATTAACTGGCACCAAATATCAACAGTAAAAACTGAATTTGCTGCGGTAATAGAAGCTGAGTGAATCTTTTCTTTATTTATAAGTGACTTGCGCTTCAGAAGGCAATCCTGACATGCAGTGAACACGCGGTGGTGTTTGAAGGCGTGAGACGCTGAGCACAGACGCTCTTGACAGTTCTGGAGGTCATTAATAATATAATAACACTAAGGGCTCTATTTTAGCGACCTAGGCGCAAAGTCTAAAGCGCATGGTGCAAAATAGAGATGTGCAGATCAGCTGAAATGACACCAGAATCCGCGGCTTCATACTAATCAGCCACCCGCCACATGCCGACACATATAGGTTTATCTGATATGTATCCACACCGACTCGCACCTGATCGTCACTTTATAATTTAATTCTTTGTTTTAGGCATGATGATAGGTCAGCGTGGATATTAACAGCAGATTCAGTGAGCTTTAATCTGTGCATCTCTGATAGTAAGTAATACGTTAATCTTAAACCTTTTAAATGAACATTAATTCATAAAACTAAAGTTTGTCTTTAGACACATTATCTTTATTTTCAAATAGATACAGAGAGTAAAAATAAGACATTTGAGCTTTTACTGATACAGGAACAAGATTACTAAACGGTGCCGCTTCAGCCTAAACGGCAGCAATGTTGTGTTTACTTAGCCTTTTTCTTCACACTGTGCAAAAACAGAATAGCATCTACTGTGCCTGGATTCGGGCGATTACGCCTCGCCTCCAAAATGCGGCCAGCTGCACTGAATGAGCATTCGCTCGCACCGCGTGTTGTAGGAATGAACAAGATTCTTCTCACAGGGCGCTGCAGATGGGAATAAGCTTCAGAACGCAGCAGCACGAGTGGTCTTTGATGAACCCAAAAGAGCACATGTCACTCCGCTACTCACACCGTTTGCACTGGCTGCCAGTTGCTGCTCGCATCAAATTCAAAGCTCTAATGTTTGCTTACAAAGCGACCTCTGGCTTTGCTCCTTCTTATCTGCTCTCACTTCTGCAGATTTATGTGCCCTCCAGAAACTTGCTTCTGTGAATGAACGTCGCCTCGTGGTTCCATCCCTAAGAGGGAAGAAATCACTTTCCCGAACTCTCACATTCAATCTGCCCAGTTGGTGGAATGAACTCCCTAACTACATCAGAACAGCAGAGTCACTTGCTGTCTTCAAGAAACGACTAAAAACTCAACTGTTTAGTCTCCACTTTCCTTCCTAATCTGCAACTGCCTCTCTGGCTATACCACTAACTGAGCCCTCTTTCTCTCTCTCTCAAAAATACTACTAATGCTTAGCTTCTTAGACTTTACACACCTGAAACTTGTCTATAGCACTTGTTCACTGCTGCTCTTATAGTTGTGTAAATTGCTTCCTTGTCCTCATTTGTAAGTCGCTTTGGATAAAGCGTCTGCTAAATGACTAAATGTAAATGTAAATAAGCGATCTTGTTTCTCCCAGAACGAGAGCAGATTTTCCTCTGGTGACTCCTCTGACTGAAACTTTGATCAGTGGGCTACTCTTTTGCACTTCATCCATTATTATTGGGCGTCTCATATCTTCCCATTCTGCAAAGCCCACTCTGCTTTTTCGCTGGTCCACTGCTATGTCCCGCTACATCCACCCGCAGCCAACCCGCAATTAATCATAATCTATTTTTTATTACCCGACCCCCCCCGCGGATTATCCGCAGCGCCCGCGGATATAACCGACGTCAGCGCATCCCTAATGCAAATGCATTAAGAGCGTGTCTGAATCCACTTTCGCTATTTTAAGGACAGAAAAATACACTCTGCGCTGTGGTGCATGGTCTAACAGGGTTGAGCTTATTCTCTTAATGAGGTGTGTTTTGAGAATAAACCAATCAGAGTCTCATCTCACATTCCCTTTAAGAGTTGTGTCACGCCATGGTGCATTTGCTCTTTACATGGCGGCAGGGCTTAATTTGTGCCAGAACACTCCGCATCCGGCACATCTGAAATCTGATCCAGCACCTCATTTTATCGATCCCCCTCCTCAACCGCCCTCCTCACTGTTCACTTTCACTTTCTTCCCGACTCCCCAACCCTCTTCACTTTCATTCGCGATTTATGTCAAAACTATTTCTAAATTCAGTTCTAATCACCAGCAAAGGAATAAATGAACAATAATAATGAAGTGTGGTCAAAACACTGAGTTATATCTAAACACACGTCCTGTTGTGATGCCCCATATGGTGATGCAGACGTCTCCAAAACCCCACAGGTGGACAAATCTACACTTGTGTTTAATACAACAAATATAAATCTGAAGATAATCAATAATACTTAATAATAACATTATACAATCTTTTTATTCTTATTCATTTGTAAAAACATTTGCATATTGCTGTACATCCTATGTGTTTTAAGCAATGTGTACGCAAGGCGCACAACTAACACGCTCTGCGCTGGACTTTAGACCTGCTTTCAGCTGGTCTATTGCACAGTCTATTATTTAGTTCCTCAAAATAGCAATGCGCCTTAACACACCTCTTTTCTAGATCGGAAAACCCACGAGTCCGCAAAGTGGTGCAAATGTATTTGCTATTTAAACAACGTGGCAGAAAACAGGATAAATTAAGGTTGCACTGGTCTGAAAATAGCAACACATCGGGGCAAACACTTATTGCACCGAGTGTATGATAGGGCCCTAATACTGCAATGGTTACAGCATTTTAGAATGACCAAACAACACTTCAGATGTTCTGCAATGCACTCAGCCTGCTGGTTTATCTATTCACACAAATTTTTAACATCACATGATCTCTCATAACAAAATGACATGACCTTTTGTTAATGCGCACACTGGGATTTGTCCAGTAAAATGTTTCATCATAGTTTATGCACATCTTTTCTTATCGACTAAAAATTTATCCTACTCAGTTATGCACATATGCTTTTAATGCGCATTTTCAAACTTTATGCGCATCTTGCCGTTTCCATCAATCGTTTTTTTATGCACATCTCCAAAATGCGCATTAAAATTGGTGGATGGAAACGTAGCTAATGATACTCGTCTTGAAATACTTGATATCGGATCATAAAGAAAATAAATGGTAGCACTCATCCCCAATAATCATAAAATTCTCTTATCAGAGTGATAATAAGATTTCTGACGTGCATGTACAGGTAATTTGTGATTCAGATGAGGTCTTTATGAACGTGTGTGTGTTTCAGCGGTGTGCACATGATGGTGGCGACTCCAGGCCGACTGATGGACCTGCTGAACAAGAAGATGGTGAGTCTGGATATCTGCAGATATCTGGCTCTGGACGAGGCCGACAGAATGATCGACATGGGCTTCGAGGAGGACATCAGGACCATCTTCTCTTACTTTAAGGTCAGATGTCTGTAGAGATGCAGAGAGATTGATTTTTATTATTATTATCAGGGAAAGTTCAGCTTGTTTTAAATGAGCAAATCGACCAATTCCCATTATTATTGGGTTTTTTTTTTTTTCTTTTTTCTTAACAGTTGAAGACAAAGTATTTTTAATTATAATTATATTTTTCTGTAACACTTTACAATAATAGTTAATCTGTTAATGTATTCATCATGGACTATTCTTCATTTTTAATGAGCAAATTAACTGATTCAGAAAGCAATAATTATTTTAATTTTTTTTACTGGAAACCAATAAAAGCGAAATGATTATTTCTTCAGTCTCAGGCTGAATTATTAGTTCTAGTGATTTTTCTCATACAGTTTTTACTAAATTATTCACACTCCTGTGATATTTAAAAAAGATCTGAATATTTTACAAATTTTTCACATTATTTCCTATTATAGTTTTCTTCTGGAGAAAGTCTTTCTTTTAGCTTGGATGGAATAAATAATTCATATACACGCACACACAAACTCACTCACTGGCCACTTTATTAGGTACACCTGTCCAACTGCTCGTTAACACAAATGTCTAATCAGCCAATCACATGGCTGCAACTCAATGCATTTAGGCATGTAGACATGGTCAAGAGGATCTGCTGCAGTTCAAAGCGAGCATCAGAATGGGGAAGAAAGGGGATTTAAGTCACTTTGAATGTGGCATGGTTGTTGCTGCTAGACGGGCTGCTCTGAGTATTTCAGAAACTGCTGATCTACTGGGATTTTCACGCACAACCATCTCTAGAGTTTACAGAGAATGGTCCGACAAAGAGGAAATATCCAGTGAGCGGCAGTTCTGTGGGCGCAAATGCCTTGTTGACGCCATAGGTCAGAGGAGAATGGCCAGACTGGTTCCAGCTGATAGAAAGGCAACAGTAACTCAAATAAGCACTCGTTACAACCGAGGTCTGCAGAAGAGCATCTCTGAACACACCACGTCCAACCTTGAGGCGGATGGGCTACAGCAGCAGAAGACCACACCGGGTGCCGCTCCTGTCAGCTAAGAACAGGAAACTGAGGCTACAATTCACACAGGCTCACCAAAACTGGACAATAGAAGATTGGAGAAACGTTGCCTGGTCTGATGAGTCTCCATTTCTGCTGACACATTCGGATGCTCGGCTCACAATTTGACCTCAACAACATGAAAGCATGGATCCATCCTGCCTTGTATCAGCGGTTCAGGCTGCTGGTGGTGGTGGTGTATTGGTGTGGGGGAGATTTTCTTGGCACACTTTGGGTCCATTAGTACCAATTGAGCATGGTGTCAACGCCACAGCCTACCTGAGTATTGTTGCTGACCATGTCCATCCCTTTATGAGCACAGTGTCTCCATCTTCTGATGGCTACTTCCAGCAGGATAACGCACCATGTCATAAAGCACCAATCATCTCAGACGGGTTTCTTGAACATGACAATGAGTTCACTGTACTCAAATGGCCTCCACAGTCACCAGAGCTCAATCCAATAGAGCACCTATGGGATGTGGTGGAACGGGAGATTGGCATCATGGATGTGCAGCCGACAAATCTGCAGCACTGTGTGATGCTATCATGTCAATATGGAGCAAATAGAGGAATATTTCCAGTTTCTTGTTGAATCTCTCACACCAAGGATT